>NC_083689.1:81980000-82267500 GCF_033118175.1 Dama dama
CTTCCAAAAAATAAAGAAGAATCACTACCTAACTCATTCTAGAAGGCCAGTATTACCATGATGTTTATTTGTTCAGGTGTGTCTGATTGTGACCCCGTGGGATTTCCCAGGCAAAACTTCTGGAGTGACTTGCCATTTCCTTCTCCAGGGAATCTTGACCTAGGAGTCAAACCTGGGTCTCCTGCATTGGCAGGCAGGTTCTGTAAACCACTCAGCATCAAGGGCTTCCCAGGTGGCACTTGTGGTAAAGACTCTGCCTGCCAGTCAGGAGATGTAAGAGACTTGGGTTCAATCTCTGGGTCAGGAAGATCCCCTGGAGGAGGGCACAGCAACCCACTCCAGTATACTTGCCTGAAGAACCGCAAGGACAGAGGAGCCTGGTGGGCTACAGTCCATAAGGTCACAAAGCCGGACACGACTGAAGCGACTTAGCACACATGCGTGCACCCTGATACTGAAGCCAGAAACATGGCAAGAGAAGCACAGATCATTATCCCTTGTGAATACAAATGGAAAAGAAAACCTCAAAAGTACTAGAAATCAAATTGAACAATTTTAAAAGAATTATGAGCAAAGGAGGGGCTCCAGTCAAGATGGCAGAGTAGTAGGACATGGAACTCTCCTCCCACAAATACATCAAGAATACATTTACAAATGGATTCTTACAGAACACCTACTGAACACCAATGGAAGTCCTCAAACACCTGAAAGGATGAGAAAGATCTCCACACAACTGGGTAGGAAGAAAGGGGGTGGGAGGAGGGAGGAAGTGGGACAGGACTAGCACCCCTGGGAGGGAGCTGGAGAAAGGAAAAGTTGCTACACCCTAGGACGACCCCTCACCAGTGGGGAGAGAGCTGGGACAGAAAAGGAGCTTCAGTGGCTCACAGGAGGGCGTGGTAGTTTGAGGAAGGCAGAACAGACAGAGGTGGCCCGTGCCACCGCCCTGTGACCCCAGCCTAATGCGCATCCGCTGGTAAAGGCACGGGCTGGAAAACAGGGTTGAGGACAGACCTGGGGAGAGGACTGGTGTTGGCTGCTTGGAGACATCCTGAAGGGGCTGGAGTGTGGTACAGCTGACCGCAACCAGGGGTAGAAGCCCGGCCCACCACAGAAGTGAAGCTCCAGTGATAAGGGGCCCATTACAGCCTTTTTATCCACACGTCAGCCCCCTCCGCCTTGGGCTCCAGGAGAGTGTGCCCGGCCCGGGCAGGCTTGCAGGTCCGGCTCACCACCACGGGAGCAGACGCCAGCGGGCTGCCCACGTGCAGGGTGGGGTGGAAAGCACAGTTGAAAACGGAGGCCTAAGGGACACCCGAGCAGAGGGGTGCTCCCGAAGCTGCGGGCTCTGAGGGTGCCTGCACCGGGGGCTGGGCCAGGCCAGGATCTCAGCTGTGGGCTCCCACGTCAGGTCCGGGGGCGGGACTTCTGCAGTCCTGGGGAACTCAGAGACTTGAGCGACACCAGGGCTGATTGCCAACACGCCCATGGCCGGGCGGGTGGGGTGGGCAGCAGGCAGTACCCGCGACTGTGAACTCTGGGGGGACATGGGACACAGCAGGGCACACTCCCCGGTGAACAGCTCAGCGGGCCCCTCCCAGTAGGAATGCTCCCATCCCGTCCACCTCGCACCACAGCGCAGAAACCTATCTGGGGACGTCTGCCCCAACAACTAAAGAGCAGACCCTGCCCCTAGCAGGGTAGTGACAGCCACAGGGCAAAGAGAAGGCCCCCTCCCACCACCAGGGCGGGTCTGGTCACCGCAGCACCAGTCACACCTCCTATCAAGGGGATTAACAGCTGGCCCACACTGAGAGGTTGCAGCCATCCATACCAAAACAGTCCTCACACCCGAAATATTAAACCTACGCAGGCTACACAGGGGTGTTCCCACATAAGCATAGACCTCCAAGACCAATGTAGATAACTGTTTTTCCTAAACTCATAGAGCAAGAGAAATACAAGTACAATGAAAAAGCAGAGGAACCTTTCCCAAATACAAAAGATCAGGAGAATTTCCCTGAAAGAACAATGAAACAGACCTCTTAAGCTTAATAGACACTGAGTTCAAAAAGGGTTAATGAAAATACTGAAGGAATTAAGAAAGGCTATTGGGAGAAATTTGCGTGAAATATTCCCTTTGTATCTCCAATTTTCTTGAAGAGATCTCTAGTCTTTCCCATTCTGTTATTTCCCTGTATTTCTTTGCATTGTTCACTTAAGAAGGCTTTCTGATCTCTCCTTGCTATTCTCTGGAAGATTACTGTAAAAAGGAACTAGAAACTATAAGGAGGAACTGGGAAAAATTAGAAAAGTTATCATGAGCAAATGAGACTATCCAGGAATGTAAGAATGGTTCAACCTTTGAAAATAAAGTATACATCATAGTAATCAATTGAGGGTGTGGGGAAACTCCACATGAATATATCAATAGATAGGGAACAAGACAGGGAAATCTGCTTTGGTCTGAAACTCTAGCCACAGGGCAGTTAGGCAAGAAAAGGAACTAAAGGACATTCAGATTAGAAAGGAAGAGGTAAAATTCTCTTTTCACAGATTATATTATTTTATATATTTAAAAACTTCCTAAAGAACACATACACATATAGACAAAGACAACTAGTAGAGCTAGTAAAAGCAACAAGGTTGCAGGACACGAAGTCAAAGCACAAAAATTAGTTGTACTCCTATTTTGTTTGTTGTATTGCTTACAACAAACAATACAAAAATTAAGAAATGCATTTACAATGGCATCAAAAATAATAAAATAATTAGTAATACATTTAGCCAAGGGAGTGTAAGACCTGTATGCTGAATTAAACTACAAAACATGGAAAGAAATTTTTAAAACGTCTAAATAAATGGAACAATATTTCATATTCATGGTTTGGAAGACTTATTGTTAAGATGGCATTACTTCCCCAATTAATCTATAGATTCAGCCTACTCATGATCAGTAGAACCCTAGCTAACTCCTTGGAGAATCTGACGAGCTGATCCTAAAGTTCATATGGAATTGAAAGAGACCCTGATTAGACAAAACCTTGAAAAAGAACAGTTGGAGAACTCACAATTCCCAATTTCAAAACTTACTACAAATTAACAGTAAACAAAACAACATGGGACTGGCATTAAGGATAGACATAGATCAATGGAATTGACCTGAGTCCAGAAATAAACCCATATTCTACGGTTAATTGATTTTCAACAAGCGTACTAATGGAGAAAAGACATCTTTTCAATAAATGGTGCTGGAATAACTAGACTGTTCTTGTTGTTCAATCACTAAGTCATGTCCAACTCTTTGTGACCTCGTGGACCATCGCGTGCCAGGCTCCTCCATCCTCTATTGTCTCCCAGAGTTTGCTCAGATTCATGTCCGTTGAGTCAGTGATGCTACCTAACCTTCTTATCCTCAAACAATTAAATGCAGAAATACCATAAAATAATGCTCCTAGGTATATATTCAAGAGACCTGAAAACATGCTCACTCAAGAACTTGTATGCATGTTTATACCACTGCAGCACTATTCAACATTCATAATAGATAAAAGTAGAAACACCCAAGTGTCTATCAACTGATGAATACATAAATAAAATGTGGTAATCTATACAATGAAATATTATTTAGCCATAAAAGGGAATAAAATACTGATACATGCCACAAGATGGAAAAACCTTGAAAAAATTATCTAAATGAAAGAAGCCAGACACAAATTATATGATTACATTTATAGTAAATGTCCAGAATAGGCAAATTCAGAGACAGAAAGGGGATTAGTGGTTGCCAGGGTCTAAAAACAGAGGGAAAATGGGAAGTGGCTGCTTAGTGGATATATACTCTCTTTATAGGATGATAAAAATGTATTCACTTTAGGTGGTGGTAATGGTCACTTTAAGAGCTCTCTAGTCTTTCCCTTTCTGTAGTTTTTCTCTATTGCATTGCATTGTTCATTGAAGAAGGCCTTCTTGTCTCTCCTTGCTATTCTCTGGAACTCTGCATTTAGTTTGGTGTACCTTTCTCTTCAAGAAAACTGGAAATATCAAAGGAAAATTTCATCCAAAGATGGGCACAAAAAAGGACAGAAACAGTAAAGACCTATGAGAAGCAGAAGAGATCAAGAGGAGATGGAAAGAATACACGGAACTGTACAAAAAAGATCTCAGTGACCCGGATAACCACGATGGTGTGGCCACTCACCCAGAGCCAGACATTCTGGAGTGTGAAGTCAAGTGGGCCTTGGGAAGCACTGCTGTCAATAAAGCTAGTGGAGGTGATGGAATCCCAGCAGAGCTATTTAAAATCCTAAAAGATGGCTATCAAGGTGCTGCACTCAATATGTCAGCAAATCTGGAAAACCCAGAAGTGGCCACAGGACTGGAAAACGTCAGTCCTCATCCCAATTCCAAAGAAGGGTAGTACTAAAGAATGTTCAAACCACCAGACAACTGCACTCATCTCCCAAGCTAATAAGGTTATGCTCAAAATCCTTCAAGCTAGGCTTCAGCATTACATGAACTGAGAGTTTCCAGATGTCCAAGCTGGGTTTAGAAAAGGCAAAGGCACCAGAGAGCAAATTGCCAACATTCACTGGATAACAAAGAGAGCAAGGGAATTCCAGAAAAACATCTATCTCTGTTTCATTAACTATGCTAAAGCCTTTGACTGTGTGGATCATAGCAAACTGTGGAAAACTCTTAAAGAGACAGGAATACCAGACCATCTTACCTGTCTCCTGAGAAACCTATATGCAGGTCAAAAAGCAACAGTTAGAACCCTGTATGGAACAACTGACTGGTTCAGGACTGGGAAAGGAGTATGGCAAGGCTGTTTATTTAATTTGTACACAGAGCACATCACGCGAAACACCAGGCTGGATGAGTTACAAGCTGGAATCAAGATTGCCGGGAGAAACATCGACAACCTCAGACATGTGGATGATATCACTCTAATGGCAGAAAGTGAAGAAGAACTAAGGAACCTCTTGATGAGGGTGAAGGAGGAGGACGAAAAAGCCAGCTTAAAGCTAAATATTAAAAAAAAAAAAAAAACTAAGATCATGGCATCCAGCCCCATTACTTCATGGCAAATAGAAGGGGAAAAGGTAGAAGCAGTGACAGAATTTCTTTTCATGGGCTCTAAAATCACTGCAGATGGTGACTGCAGCCTTGAAATTAGAAGACGATTACTTCTTGGCAGGAAAACTATGACAAACCTAGACAGTGTGTTAAAAAGCCACTTTGCTGACAAAGGTCCATATAGTCAAGGCTATGGTCTCTCCAGCAGTCACACACGGTTGTGAGAGCTGGATCATAAAAAAAGGCAGAGCGCTGAAGAATTGAGGCTTACAAACTGTGGTGCTAAAGCAGGCTCCTTAGAGTTGCTTGAACAGCAAAGAGGTCAAACCAGTCAATCTTAAAGGAAATCAATCCTGAATATTCATTGGAAGGACTGATGCTGAGGATGAAGGTCCAATACTTTGGTCACCTGACACAAACAGCTGACTCATTGAAAAAGACCCTGATGCTGGGAAAGACTGAAGGCAGGAGAAGAGCGCGACAGAGGATAAGATGGTTGGATGGCATTGCTGATGAAATGGACATGAACTTGGGCAAATTCTGGGAGATGGTGAAGGACAGGGAGGCCTGGAGTGCTGCAGTCAATGGGGTTGCAAAGAGTCGGACACTTTCTCTAGAGAAAATCCATGCAGCAACAAAGACCCAGTATAGCCAAAAATAAATAAATAAATAAAACTATATATTAAAAAAAGAAGTTATTACACAGAAGAATATTATTCAGCCATTAAAAAGGAACCCTCTGGGGAGACTTCCCTGGTAGTCCAGTGGTTGAGAGTCCGCCTTACAATGCAGGAGACATGGATTTGATCCCTGGGCTTCCCTGGTAGCTCAGCTGTTAAAGACTCTGCCTGCAGTGTGGGAGACCTGGGTTCAATCCCTGGAGAAAGGAATGGCTACCCACTCCAATATTCTGGCCTAAAGAATTCCACAGACTGTATAGTCCAAGGGGTCACAAAGAGTTGGATGCGACTGAGCAGCTTTCACTTTTCACTTTCAAGGAACTAAGATCCCACATGCAGCAGAGCAACTAAGTTTCCGAGCCACAACTAGAGGGTCCGTGTGCTGCAATGATCCCCTGGGCTGCAACTAAAACCTGATCCAGTCAAATAAATTAATTTTTTAAAGAAACAAAGGAACCCTTGGTTGACATAGAATCCAGCAATCTCACTCCTGGGCCTGTATCTAGACAACAGCATAATTGGAAAGGATACACGCACCCGTATGTTCACAGCAGCACTGTTCATGATAGCCAAGACACGGAAGCAAACTAAATGTCCACTGACAGAGGAATGGATAAAGGTGTGTGATGGAATACCACTCAGCCGCAAAAAAGAATGAAATAATGCCACTTACAGCAACATGGATGGACTTAGAGATTATCACACGAAGTGAAATAAGTCAGAAAGAGAAAGATAAATACCATATGATATCACTTATCTGTGGAATCTAATGTATGACACAAACAAGCCTATCCACAAAACGGAAACACTCACACAGACAGAGCAACACACTTGTGGTTGCCAAGGTGGGTGGGGGTGGGGTAGGGAAGGACTGGGAGTTTGGGATCAGAAGACGCAAACTATTATATATAGGATGGATAAACAACAGGCTCCTACTGTATGGCACAGGGAACAACATTTAATATCCAATGATACACCATAATAGGAAAGAATACAAAAAAGAACGTATATAACTGAATCACTTTGCTGTCTAGCAGAAATCAACACAACATTGTAAATCAACTACACTTCAATAAAATAAACTAAAAGAAAAAAGATGCCAGAGAGCTTGTTTTCCCTCCCTACCAGCTAAGGACAAGGTGAGAAGGTGGTCATTTACAAGCCAGAAAGAGACAGCTCTCTTTCTGGTGGTCAACCAGAAACCAACCATCAAACCCACTGGCACCCTCACCTTGAACTTCCAGCCTCCAGAACTGTGAGAAAACTTGCTTCTCTGGAATAACACTGAAAAAGCTTTTTGAGAATTTCTTGAGTGTCAGTCACTAATTCTGTAGGGGGAATGGAGTGAGAGATGAAGTTCTTCACCCAGTGAGGTAGTGAGCAAACATTAGTGGAATCCCAACTAAAGGAACTGAATCATTCTCCAAGGCCCGGATACTAAAACAAGAGACAGTTCTCTTTTTCACTTAACATGTTATATTAGATATGTGATTGGGAATTGAGTACTACTTTGGGTTTTAGTCATGTGTTAGTAAAAGGTATTACATTTGCCTTGAAGAATACATTTATATATATGCACACTTAACAGTAAATTTTGTCTGTGATGTTTTGTGGGTACATTGATTCAGGTGTGCCAGACTGACATTCTACAGTAGATACCTGTGGCCAAAAGGTTTCCCATTCACCAAAGACCCCACCCACCAGTTAGACAGGGCATGTGATTAGTCCTGGCCAATGGGCTGTGAGAAGAAATGACTGTGTGAAGCCCCGGGACACAACACAGGAAAAGGGAAGTGAGCTCTCCATGTCATTTCTTCCCTCGCCGTAGTGTGGTAACAACGGGAACCCTCTTGTTTCTCAGGTTACAGCCACAAGATGTTGGTGCTGAGCCTCGCAAGTGACTTTGTAGAACAAACCTTCCATAGGTCTTCAATGGACATGAAACACAGGAAAGTAGGAAATGTTGTATTAATCCACTGAGATTTGGGGGTTGTAATATGTTACTGCATCATAGCCCAGTCCATCTCCACCACATACAACTGCAGCTATCTCTGGGGGGTAGAGATGGAAATCCCTGGAGTCATTCTTGGAAGTCAACCATGGCTTCTAAAAGCCTCTTTGGGCATGAACACTTAAGTACCAATGAGACTGGGGATGGGGCTGCACAACCTTCCAGCTGGTTTTACCTCAGTCATGACTAGTCATCCTTAGGCAATTCTTTGGAATGTTGTGTGAGAGAAATAGAGCAAAGTTCCTCATATATCTTGTTAAGGCTATGGGTAGGACTGATGTACTCCATGTTACTACTGAAGATAAAATTATGAATATCATTAGAGGGCATACATGCCGGAATAATACGTCAATGGTAAGCAAAAGTTGAAGTGACTATAGTTGTTCTTGGCTATCAGAGAGAAGTGTGTGGATCACAATGCCAACTTATCCCTTTAAGAAACTTCTGGGGCTTCCCTTGGTGATCCAGTGGTTAGGAACCTACCTGCTAATGCAGGGGACATGGGTTAAATCCCTGGTTAGGGAAGATCCCACAGCCTCTGAACAACTAACCCCATGGACCACAACTAGTGAAACCATGCGCTGTGGAGCCCATGGACCACGAGGGAGACCACGGTGAGAGAAAGCCTGCACACAGCAATGAGGACCCGGCGCAGCCAAAGATTAAACTACATAATAAAAAGAAATAAATTTCTGGAGCAGGTAAGATCCACTACTAAAGAACCTGTGGAAATGAGACACAGTTTAATATTATCAGTGGCCCCAAATGAAATTTGAGTGGCAGAGCTCTTTTTTGTTTTTTTGACCTCTCAATCTCTTTATGATGCCAGTGCTTGTCATGAGTCCCTGCCTTGGTTGCATTCTGGGGTCATGCCCAGGAGAAGTGGAACATGTCCCACTGGGCTGAAAGTCTTGCTGGTGATGGGTGCTCTCAGGCTAGAGCATCTCAACAGAGAGCCTGTAACAACAGAGAGAGGCAATGCAAGGTAGGAATCAAAGCCAGGAGGCAGAAAAGATCTCTGTGGGAGCCATCAAATATCACCCTGGGGAAAGGTGACTCTGATCAGAAGCAAGATGTGAAAACTTGGTTTGTAATATCTCCGAAGCTGTCAACAGCAATAAGGCAGTGGGGAAAAGCCTGAAAAAGCCACCTTAGGCTTGCATACCTTAAGGGAGAGTGGTGCTAGAACCGACAGCTGATTATTGAACATGTTATCAGTAATGTAAAGAAACTGGTGGGCAGCTAAGGGAAGGGGTAGGAAGATATCTGGGGAAACTATCACTGCTTCAAGTCCCGGTATAAAATCTAGGGAGAACGGTGGACCAACAAAACCTGGGAAAATAGGCATCCCAGGAAGATGGCACACTCCTGTGGCTAGCTTAAAGTAATTTCTCCCCCAAGAACAACTCTAAATTCATGAAGATGTTGCTCATTAGATTTGTTTTGGCTGTGCTGACTCTTCGTTGCTATGAGGGTTTTTCTCTAGTTGTGGGGAGAGGGGCTACTCTCTAGTTGCTGTGCATGGGCTTCTCGTTGTGCTGACTTCTCTTGTTGTGGAGCATGGGCTCTGGGGCTTGCAGGCTTCAGCAGTTGAGACAGGCAGGCTCAGTAGTTGTGGTTCCTGGGCTCTAGTGGCACACGGGCTTAGCTGCTCTAGGGTGTGTGGGATCTTCCCGGACCAGGGCTCGAACCCATGTCTCCTGCATCGCCAAGTGAATTATTTACCACTGAGCCACCAGGGAAGCACAAATCATTAGATTTAGAATTTACTGTAATCACAAGCCACTCCTCCCAGTTGATTCCATTTAATGGACTCACGTGGGAATGCATGAATTGCTTGAGAGTATCAATTCCGACCCCTTCACGGATCACAGCCTTGTCGTGGCAAAGGGGCTTGCGTAACTCAATGAAGCTATGAACCATGCCATCCATGCAGGGCCACCCAAGATGGATGGGTCATAGTGGAGAGTTCTAACAAAATGTTATCCCCTGGGGGAGGGAATAGCAAACCACCCCAGTATGGAGTGGAACAACTTACTTGTTCAAAATTGGGAAAGGAGAATAAGGCTGTATATTGTCACCTTGCTTATCTAACTTGCTTATCTCACTCCAGTACGCTTGCCTGAAAAATCCCATGGACAGAGGAGCCTGGTAGGCTACAGTCCATGGGGTTGCAAAGAGTCAGACATGACTGAGCGACTTTTTCTTTCTTTTCTTTCTTCTTATCTAACTTATATGCAGAGTACATCATGCAAAATGCTGAATGGATGAATCACAAGCTGGAATCAAGATTTCCAGGACAAATATCAACAGCCTCAGATATGCAGATGATACCACTCTAATGGAAGAAAGTGAAGAGGAATTAAAGAGCCTCTTGATGAGGCTGAAAAAGGAAAGTGAAAAAGCTGGCTTAAAATTCAACATTCAAAAAACTATAAGATCACGGCATCTGGTCCCATCACTTCATGCCAAATATAGGGGGAAAAAGTAAAATCAGTGACAGATTTTATTTTCTTGGGCTCCAAAATCACTGCTGATGGTAACTGCAGCCATGAAATTAAAAGACACTTGCTCCTTGGAAGGAAAGCTATGATAAACCTAGACAGTGTATTAAAAAGCAAAGCACTTTGCCAACAAATGTCCACATAGTCAAAGCTATGGTTTTTCTAATAGTCATGTATGGATATGAGAGTTGGACCATGAAGAAGGCTGAGCACCGAAGAACTGATGCTTTCAAATTGTGGTGCTGAAGAAGACTCTTGAGAGCTCCTTGGACTGCAAGGAGATCAAACCAGTCAATCCAAAAGAAAACCAACCCTGAATATTCACTGGAAGGACTGATGCTAAAGCTGAAAAGCCAACTGATGTGAAGAGCCAACTTATTGGAAAAGGCTCTGATGCTGGGAAAGATTGAAGGGTGTGAAGGGGGTGGCACAGGATGAGCTGGTTAGATAGAATCACTGAATCAATGGACATGAGTTTGAGCAAACCTGGCATGCTACAGTCCATGGGGTTGCAAAGAGTGGGACATGACTTATGGACTGAACAACAACAAAATCAGTTCTGAAATGAATAGCAGGTGCACTGTTCATTTAAAACAGAGGCTGTGAACAGGCATCTAGGAGATGCTGGTATTGTGGTAAAGGAGAATTAATGACAACACAACAGAAAGTGATATGACAAAGTCAGAACGTGTCAGAAGTTGTGCCCTCAAAGGCTTATACCTGGAGGGGCAAACAGAATTATCTAAACTATTTACAAGTTTGGCAGATCTCTTTGTGTTGGATTCTGATCTCCTTCAGTAGCCTGGCGGCATAGTGGAGAGGGTTCATTGTGGAAGACTGGGCTTTAGCACCCCCAAATATTAATAAAAGAGAATAAAAGGAATAAGCTATTCAGGTGTAACTGCATACCTTCATCATACTGTGAGCCAGAGGGGACAATATTAATGCTTATTGATGAGAGCTTCGTGTTGCTAACTTGAAAGCCTATTTTACAGACAGTATATTTATAGTATGACATTTATAGTATCTCCTGATGTAATAAGCTTTATGAGTCACGTATTTCTTCCAAGTTCTGTTTGCACAACAAACTTCTGGCTGTATTTGAGATGCGGTGGCCAACTGAAGCAGGCACTGTTGATGCCTAATATCGCCTAGACTCACCTTGGAGCTCACCTGCAGCTGTGGGTGGTAAGCAGCTTCCAGTATGGTTGCAGCTTCCCACTCCGAATGCTGGCTTCCCCACCTGAGGGCTGTCTGAAGCATCAGGGGAATCTGCTGAACCATGCACAGGAGCAACTCAAAGGATAAGACAGTTAATGCCTCAGAAACAACTCCTGACAATGGGGGAAGGAAGAATGGTGGATGACTGCCCCAGCCTCCCAGCCTGTGCTGGAACAATTCTGAGATGACCTGTACAGTTCTTCAGAGGGTAATCAGAACAACTGAGCTCTAATCATGCACGGTGCTAATCCACTCAATAATGACTCCTTTCTGGACTTCCCATGGTGGCCCAGTGGTTGAGACTCTACCTGCCCATGTAGGGGACATGGGTTTGATCCCTGATGCAGGAAGATTCAATTTGGACAAACACCCCTTGTGAGAAGAGTAGGAACCTCTAAGGAGAGTGTTTTATGTGAACCATCCATCTTAGGAACCATACATTGCACTCTCTGACTCCTTGTCCACATTTCAGCACACAGACTTCTAGCCCACATTCAGGAGGCATTTTGACCAGAAGAGAAAACCAGACCTGTGGGTGTTGCTATCCATGAATTTGAATTACGAAGACTCCTGATCCAGGATGAAATGAAAGCTTTTCTGTGTGCACCCTGCCTGACAGTTGCCTTAATTTTCAGGTACGTTTTGTCTCTAGCTGGACCAAACATTTAGTCCCACTCATAGAGAGGTCCACTGGTTGCTTACACCACCTACCTACGCCATCTCCCATGGCTCCTAGATGAGCCCGAAGCCAGCTCCAGTAGCTTAACTGGCCCCATTGGTGTTGCTGTCCATGGTTCTGATAGAACGAGTATGCCTCTGCATTGACACCTGTTTTGCTGTCTGTGGTGCTGCCTAATGGTTCTTTTTTTATGCTCAGGAAGATGCTGCACATTTAAAGAGCAGATTTTTGAGACACAGACTAAAATTCAACTATAAACATGAGATTTTGGTTCCTGTTGATGTATTATAGGGGCTTCGCAGGTGGTGCTGTCGAATGAAGGAGACGTTAAAGACGCAGGTGTGATCCCTGGGTCGGGAAGATCCCCAGGTGGAGGGCATGGCAACCTACTCCAGCACTGTTGCCTTGGGAATACCATGGGCAGAGGAGCCTGGAGGGCTACAGTCCACAGGGCTGCAAAGAGGCGGACACAACTGAAGTGATTCCACACAATGTGTTACAGGATTTAGGACTCTGGCCTATGTGTCCCCATTCATGCTGAAGAGTCAATATTTTCTTGTCCCATATTCTCAGAACAGGTTTTAGGATTTAGCACAGCTGATGGAAAAGAGCGGAACTAAATAAAGAGAAACCAGGGCTGTAGCTTGCAGCCTATTAATCACACCAGGGGAGCCACTATTCCTTTGGCAATCCCTGGCTTGGAACTGTCCTCTTTTTGACTTCCCATTTCCTTTCCAGCAGCAAGTCCTGTGGAGTCTATCTTCTAAACAGCTCTTAGATTAGGCTGCTTCATCACCTCCACCAACACTTCCATGACAATGATGATCATCACACTACCAGACACCCCCACTCCCCTGCTTCTACTTACCATCACTTCTTGTTGGAATCATCCCTCTAGGATAAAAACTTCCAAGTGGAATAACTAAGCGAAGTATAGGTGTGTTGTTTAAGGATTTGATAGCTGTACCAAGAAGCATTTCCACCAACCTCATAAAACAGGGCCAGAGCCACTTCTAGGTGGCAAAAGCACTACCAGCAATACAGTTCAATTAAAAATCAACCAAAAGGAATACTGCTGCGACTGCGCGCTTCAGTCGTGTCCGACTCTGTGCGACCCCATAGACGGCAGCCCCCCAGGCTCCCCCATCCCTGGGATTCTCCAGGCAAGAACACTGGAGTGGGTTGCCATTTCCTTCTCCAATGCATGAAAGTGAAAAGGGAAAGTGAAGTCGCTCAGTCGTGGCCGACTCTTAGTGACCCCATGGACTGCAGCCCACCAGGCTCCTCCGCCCATGGGATTTTCCAGGCAAGAGTAGTGAAGTGGGTCGCCATTGCCTTCTCCGAAAGAAATACAAGTTGGCCACAAAGTTGATTCAGATTTTCCATGTTACTGAAAAACCCAAATGAACTTTTTGGCCAACTCAGTACACTGAGAAACTAAACAGGGAGTTCTCTGGTGATCTAGTGGTTAGGATTCCACACTTTCACTGCACTGGACTGGATGCAATCCCTAATCAGGAAACTGAGATCCTGCAAGCTGCATGGTACAGCCAAAAGTTTTTTAAAAATCTTTTTTAAAATGCTAATGCTGGATTTCCACGGTGACACAGTGGATGGGAATCCACCTGCCAGTGCAGGGGATGCAGGTTCAATCACTGGTCAGGGAAGAATCCACATACCTGGGAGCAGCTATCCCATGTGCCACAACTACTGAGGCCCCACTCTTAAGAGTGGGTCTGCAGTAACTACTGATGCCCCCATACTGTCTAGAGCCTGCACTCAGCAACAAGAGAAGTCACTGCTCACCGCAACTAGAGAAAACCCTCACAAAGCAGCAAAGCAACGAAGACTCAGCACGGCCAAAAATAAAATAAATATTAATTTTAAAAAAGATTTTAAGAAAATGCTAATGCTTATATAGAGCACTTAACATACCATAGCTGAGGCAAGGGTTTGCAGTGCTTCAAAACAAACCTTTGAGGTAGGTTCTGCTTTACAGATGGAATAATGAGACCCAGGTATGTCAAGACACTAGCTCAAGTTCAGATAAGACGCTCAGAGGTCAGATAAAGCTTTCTGAGACTACACAGCAAGCTAGCGGCAGAGCAAGGACAGAAACCGATGTTTGTCTCCCCTTCTCCTGCCAAGGAGATTCTCCCCTTTCCTGCACCCCTGGAGAACTGCCAGGGGTCCCTGAGAAAGCAGAGATGGGGAAGTGCGAAAGGGATGCCTCCAAGGAAGCAGGCAGCGGGAGAGGGCTGGGAAAAGGGGCTTCCGGGGCTACCGGGTCGCCATAGCGAGTGTGATGCAATGACGCCCATCGCTGCGTCAAAGGGCGGCTCCAGGGATGCAGGCACTGCGGCAGAGCTGGTCCCCACCGCCCGCGCCCACCTCGCCCCTGCAGCCTGCCGCGGCTAAGCCAGCAGGCAATCGCTGCTGCTAACCTTCCTCCGGCATCAGGACCACCGCCTGGGACCTCCAGCGACCCCTGAAAACCTCTCTCTGCCACAGGTGACCCCTGACAACCACGCCCAGGTACCAGCAGTCCCAGACAACTGCTCCAAGCCATCGGTAACCCCTGACAACCGCCACCAGCCACACCCACCCCCACCTTGGTCCCCAGGCGCACCATGAAGTCGACGGTGGGCTTGCGTCGTGGTGGGTCTGGCGGCCGTGGAGGTGGCGGCTGGGGCGGAGGGCGCGGGGGCGGAGGCGGAGCGGGCAAGGGAGCAGGAGGCGACGGCGGCCCTGGAGGCAAGGGCGGCTTCGGGGCGCGGACGCGCGGCTTCGGTGGCGGCCGGGGCCGGGGGCGCGGTGGCGGCGGAGGAGACGGCCGGGGGGACCGCGGAGGCGGCGGGCAGCTGCGCGGCGTGGCCAAGAGCAAGAACCGCCGCAGGAAGAGCGTCTTGACGGTGTCGGTGGAGCCGCACCGGCACGAGGGCGTCTTCATCTACCGCGGGGCGGAGGACGCGCTGGTCACGCTGAACATGGTACCGGGCCAGTCGGTGTACGGCGAGCGGCGGGTCACGGTGACCGAGGGTGGTGAGAAGCTGGAATACCGCACGTGGAACCCCTTCCGCTCCAAGCTGGCCGCGGCCATCCTGGGCGGGGTCGACCAGATTCACATCAAGCCCAAGTCCAAAGTGCTGTACCTGGGTGCCGCCTCGGGGACCACTGTGTCCCACGTCTCCGACATCATCGGCCCGGACGGCCTGGTCTACGCGGTCGAGTTCTCCCACCGCGCCGGCCGCGATCTCGTCAACGTGGCCAAGAAGCGAACCAACATCATCCCGGTCCTCGAAGATGCGCGCCACCCGCTCAAGTACCGCATGCTCATCGGCATGGTGGACGTGATCTTCGCCGACGTGGCGCAGCCGGACCAGTCCCGCATCGTGGCTCTGAACGCCCATACCTTCCTGCGCAACGGGGGCCACTTTCTTATCTCCATCAAGGCCAATTGCATCGACTCTACCGCGTCGGCCGAGGCGGTGTTCGCCTCTGAGGTGAGGAAGTTGCAGCAGGAGAATTTAAAGCCTCAAGAACAGCTGACTCTGGAGCCCTACGAAAGGGACCACGCTGTGGTGGTCGGGGTCTATCGGCCCCTTCCTAAGAGCGGCGGCAAGTAGCCACCCAGCTCGGGCGGTCCCTGAGATGTGCCCAAGACTGTACTGTGCTCCGTGTTACTGTGTATTTTCTTCGTGCACTGTTTTTCTATTAAATGACATAAAGAAACAGTACCCAGGTGTATCAGTGAGGCTACACTGAGTTATCCCCACATCTCCAAATCCCCCAAACCCTAAAATAGCTAAGATACCTGATGAAAGGGGTCAATCAAGAACAACAGCTTGGGGACTGTGCCTACTCCACCCACTCAAAATCCTGACTGTTCAGGGCCCCTCTTCACATGTACTTCCTCATCACAAGGGCTGGGGAAATGAGCTTATAAAGTTATCTTTGGAAGGGGGGGTAGAGTTGGGGGGAGCACTTCCTACACATTGACCACATCATGTGACCAAGCCTGACTCCAGGGAGTGACACTGGGTATTGGCACTGGGACTAACCATCTGTCTGACTCCAAGCCAGAGTTCTAATCATAATAAATAGTCAATACTTTTCTCTTCAGGCTTCCCTGGTGGCTCACTGTTAAAGAATCCGCCTGCCAATGCAGGAGATGTGGGTTCAGTCCCTGAGTCTGGAATATCCCCTGGAGAAGGAAATGGCCGTCCAGTTCAGTATTCTTGCTTGGGAAATCCCATGGACAGAGGAGCCTGGTAGGCTACAGTCCATAGGAGTACAAAAGAGTCGGATATGACTAAGCAACTAAACAACAACAACAACTTTCCTCTTCAAATAAGACCTTTTGCATTTGCTGTTATGTGTAATGGGGCTTCTTAGGTGGCTCAGTGGTAAAGAATCTGCCTGCCAATGCAGGAGACCTGGGTTCAATCCCTGGGTCGGGAGGATCCCCTGGAGAAGGGAATGGCAACCCACATCAGTATTCTTGCCTGGAAGATTTCATAGAGGAGCGTAGCAGACTACAGTCCATGGGGTGGCAAGGAGTTGGACATAACTGAGTGACTGAGCACACAGCATGTAGTGAGAATGCCAGCCCCAAGATGGCTTTGTTACCATTACCTTTTTACACAAGAGGCAACAGAGCTTCTGAAGGTAAATTGGTTGCTCAAGTTTGCACAGCCAGATGGAACTCAATTGCCAGTCTTTGGAGCTCTTTATCCATTGCTATTTCTTGTACACCAGTAGGATCTTACCTCGCCCCCACAGGGCCCATGCTAAAGAGACCGCACAAGTCCTGACACAAAGACACGGATCAGGACTCTTGATTTCTTTGTTCTTTCTCTCCCTCCTGATGATACTCTTTACTTTTTTTTGGCCATGCCATGTGGCTTGTGGGAATCTTAGTTCTGAGGCTAGGGATTGAACCTGGGCCCTTGGCAGTGAGAGTGTGGAGTCCTAACCACTGAACCACCAGGGAATTCCCCTTTTTCTTAGATTTCAAAATAGTAATACAGGGTATGGAGGTAGGCTGTGAGTCCACCTAACAAAGTATTCCCAATGTAAGGCATAACACATTCAAAGTGGCATCACCAAGGGTCTGAGAAATAACCAGGAAAATGACTCTCAGAAAGTACCTGTCTCTGAGAGGCATTTCCTGCAGACCTAAAGTTCAGTACATCAATTCTGGCTCTCCACATCAGTCCAAAGGGAGCAGGAGAGTGAACAATCCCAGGAGAGCTGTGAATGTTCCAAATCATGCTTTTAAAAGGCCTTTTATTTATTCATTCACTCATCCATTCAAGAACTCCCCACTGCCGATTGCCAAGGTCCTGGACATTTCATCCAGGAATGACTGGTCCCTAAAGTATCATTTAGAAAGCGGGTCCACCTTCCTAAAGGTGTGTTCACACAGAGACTATGGGCAGTCTGCGTTTTCTGAGGACACACTTCCTTCACACAAGAAAAATATAAATCAGATTTTTAAATGGCAGCCACCCCTTCTGCTCCTCCCCTCCGCTTCCCTATCTCACACACACACACACACACACACACACACACACACACACACACACACACACACACGCTACAATGCAGGGGGAGGGCTACGGTTCAGATTTGTTGGCCAGACTGACTCAGGAAGAAGAGGGTGAATACAGTAAATGTCTGCAGAACCCCAAACCAGGCATTTCCATACACAATGTGAACTCTATTAAAACCTTGCAAAGCCAGGATCATTTCTATTTAACAGGTGAGGAAACTGCAGTTTGGAGAGATGACATGACTTGCTTAAGGTCCTCCAGTAAGACTCACAGCCAGAAACCAGACCCACAGGAGTCTGACTCCAAAATCACTGGCCTTTCCACTGAGGTCTGTGCTGCTTCCTCTACTTTGAAAAGCCCTTTCTACAATCCTAAGCTAACAGATTCATGGCTGAGATGAAACCTGGAGGCTGAAAAAAAACAGGGAAAGAAAAAAAGAGGACTTCCTTGCTGGTCCAGTGGGTTAAGACTCTATGCTTCTGCTACAGGGGGCACAAGTTCAATCCTTAGTCAGGGAACCCCACATGCTGGGTAGAGTGGCCAAAAAAAAAAAAAAAAGAAAGAGAGAGAGAAAACCCTCAGGCTGAGAATGGACTCCCAGAAAACAGGATGATTGCTTCCAGAATCTTAAGGGGTCCAGTCCTTCCTCAGAGTCAGCTCAGCCTCGATAAGGAGCTTTTAGAGCCTCCGTAGAGCATTTCTGTCCTTCCAGATTGAGGACAGGGCAGGGAAACCTTGGCCTCCTTCCTTGGTGTGAGCATTCCCACATATACACAAACAATTTATAGTTCATGTGTGAAGCTGCTTGACATGTGACCATCAGTGGAGAAATGGCATTAAAAAAAAAAATCCTCATAAAGAATGTCTCTGAGCCGCAGATTGGTCTTTGGGCAAATGGGATGAGATGGTAAATCCCAGGAGAAATATGGGAACAAGGACTAAGGCAATGTAGGGAGGGAAGATGAAAGCTGGTTTTGGAGGATAATGGCAGGAAGGAAGTACGGGACTGTAACTCCCATGGCCGGCAAGGTTCAGGACACAGGTAGCACCTGACTTGCTTGGGTCCCCAGAAGGCATTAAATTTGGGGTGCTTAGGCATCTTAGACTGTTGAGGCTGTATAACAAAATACCATGGTCTGCGTGGCTTCAATAGACATGCACCTTCTCCCATTTCTGGAGGCTGGAAGCCCAGGGTCAAGGTGCCAGCAGGGTTGGTGTCTGGTGAAGCATCTCTCCTTGGCTTGTCAAGGGCTGCCTTCTCCCTGGGTCCTCACATGGTCTCTTCTCTGAGTGCGCAAGGGAGATGAGAGAGATAGGAGAGGAGGGTGGGATCTCTGGTCTCTTCCTCTTTGTAGGAGCACTCCAGCCCTGTCAAATTACAGCTCCACCCTATGACCTCCTGGAACCCTAGTTACCTCCATAAAGTCCCCATCTCCAAATAAAGCCATATTTGACAGTTAGGGCTTCAACGTTTTAATTTGGGGAAACACAATTCGGCCCATAACGCTAGGGACTGGATGGGAACTTCCTGTCAAAATGCCTGTCTTACTGGCTTCCGGGAAATGATTGTGGAAAGCAGTGCACAGCTGAAGTACCTGCACAGAGCTTGGCACATCATCCCTTCCTCCCATCTCTCCTCCTGTCGTCAGTGTAACAGAAAGCCTGTGCTGGTGGGTGGGCGGGGTGGCAGTGGTGGGGAGGGAAATGAGCTGAGCTTCTAAGAGGGATTGCTTCAAGCTGGAAGCTGGGTAGAACCTGCTGCTAGTTTCAGAGAATGAGGAGTGACAAGAGCCATGGCTGAGCCCAGCCCAGCAGAGGCAGTCAGGCTGGAGGCCGATGCTCGAAGGCCAGGTGAGATGGACCCTGACGCAAACAGTGTCAGCAGAAACCAGTGGGGGGAACCCATAGACCTCAGCTTTCCACACACCCTCACTATGATGTCCGTCAGCTTCCTCCACCCTGATGCCTCTGGGGATGAGGGGAGGAAGAATGAGGAGGGAGAAGAAAACCTTTGGGACTGTTTTAAGCCAGAAGAAACCAATTTCTTTTCAAGTGGTAGTTTCCCTCCCAGCTGCAAACCCTCGACCAAGCAAGATGCTTTAACCCCATCTGAGCTGCAGTGAATACATTTGAATTCTACTACACTTGTATTTATCAACCACTTATGATATCTCAGGCATAGAGATAAAGCACTTATTTGATTGCAAAGTGTTGTTTTTAAATTAATCACAAGAACAAACGTACCAGAAAATACTGAAACGGAAATGTTCAGATTAATCTTGGCTGTAAAATGAATACTGGTGTCAGCACCATTCGAAACGTCTGTGTTGCTGGAGTGACAGAGCGTGTAAGAGCCCCTGACCGGTGACCTGCCCCCTTTTCTTCCCACCCCTGGTTCTGCCCCCACAACCTGAAGGAATGCACACGTATGTCTGTAAATAGACTCCCAGCCCTCAAATCCAAGATTTGATCCTGCCCCTCAAACAGCCTCCATTAAGCCCCTTGGGCTGGACTTGCTAACTGGGAGGATGGTACCCTCAGGAGGACTGGCCTGGGGAAGACTTGGCCCCGATGCATGATCTAGAAGGTGGAGGCGTGAGCTCCTGGGGGCACGGCACTCAGCCACTATGGACTCCTTGCCCTGTTGGCCAAGGTGCAGACAGGGGAAGGCCAGAGTGCAGCCCGCAATATGTGGGGCCCTGGACTGGGGCCCTGATTGCTCAGATCTGAGAGTGGCCCCTCCACCTAATTGAATCTGTGTTCCTCCTTAAGGAGGCAAGTCTAACTCTTTCTTCCTAGTAGTCTTTCCTGGCTCTTGGGCTCACAGGAAATTCCTCTTGATTCACGTTCTGATGGAGACAACATTTACTGTGCCCGTGGTATGTTCCAGGTACCTCTAGACACTTTGCTTCACTTCAGCCACACAGCACCCCCCGGGAGGCAAGGGTTATCATTCCCACATCACAGAGGAGGAAGCTGAGGGTCAGGAAAGCGACAGGAATCACCCAAGGTTCGACAGAGCTGGAGAAGAGGAGATCTGGGAATACATATAGGAATACAATAGATCTGGGAATAGGAGTGCTGGAGAATACAGTTGTGAAGAACTGTATTCTTTCTCTAAGTCAGTGAAATTAAAACCTGACGTTCTAGGGGAAAGAAGGCCTGGCATGTTTTTGGTAAGTCCCCAGCTGATTCTAATGTGCGTCCAGGGCTGACACGACTATTTTATCCCATACAGTTCTTGCTGTCAATTGGGAAAGGCAGAATTAGGACAGCACATTGAATCACTGGAAGATGACAGCTGAGCTTTTCTGCGGGGTCTCTATGACAGCCCAGGAGACCCCTTGAGATTCCCAGGAGGAGAAGGGTTGGAGTCTGTGAATGAAGTTACTGGTGTTCCTGCCTCTTTAGTCCCTGATTGAGGACTACCTGCTAATCTTGTTTGTAAGGAGCTCAGCTGAGCTGCCAGGTGTGGGAGGAGTTCAAAAGGCAAGGAGTCAAAATGAGAGACTTTGGTCTTTAATCACTTCTGTGATCGAATGGGCACTTGTGGTAAAGAACCTGCCTGCCAATGCTGGAGATGTAAGAGATATGGATTTGGGAAGATCCCCTGGAGAAGGACATGGCAACCCACTCCAGTATTCTTACCTGGATGGTCACGGTCCACAGGGTTGTAGAGTCAGAAACAACTGAAGTGACTTCACACGCAGTGTGATGGAATAAGCAAGCAGCTACAATTTGAGAAAGTGCCAGCTCCCCTGTTCCACATTCCTCCATGGAAAGGCACCCCAGCTGAGAGTCAGTGGCATCAGAGCTACATGGGGATGTCTTACTGCTGAAGGCGTCCTGGAACCAAAGGCTCCAGCATTTTATGGATCCTGACACTGCTGGTGAGGGGACGAGGGGGAAAGTCTGGGAATGGAAAAGTTTTCAAGATTCTCCCCTTCGCTCATAAGGGGCAGAGGTCCTCAGATAGAAACCTATAAGGGACTTACCTGGTGGTCCAGTGGTTAAGACCAGCACTTCCAGTGCAAGGGCAAGGCTGTTCCCCCTGGTCGGGGAACTATAAGATCCCACATGCCACTCACATTTAACAAAAAACAAAAAAACATTCTGGAATGAAAGTGACGGATAGGAATGGCCCTAAGTCCTTGACTGCAACCGCCTTCAGAAACAGAAGTTCACAGGCTGTGCCCCAGGTCTGGTGAGGGGAGGGCAGCTTCCTCCCTCGTCCCACCAGGTATTCTGGATAAAGCCTTCTTAATCGCCTGGGGTCAGGCCTGAAAAATCAATCACACATCGATCCTTAACCAGAAGCTGATTCTGCAATGCCTATATCCTCATCCAAACTCTGAATAGTTTTCCCAGTCTTTCCTGTTTCTTGAGCAAAAGCGTTTGGGTTTTTCTTTCCCCCCAAACTTACCTTTCCATTTTTCTTCTATTTCCACTCCCTGGGGGCCAGCAAGCCCCACATCATCAGCTGTGGCTCCAGGCCCACTGCCTCCAGCCGAGCCTCTGCCTGGAGAACTTGGCTGCCTAAGAACATCACACAGGAATTCTTGCTGTGCGCAGTAGCTGTTGAGCATGGCAGAACACAGAAGAGCTGATGTTGTTTTTATGGAGCATATTTGACTTTCTTACTTTTCATGTGATTTTAATCTTCCCCCACTTTTCCTCCCCACTTGTTTGTCCACCTCACTGCCTTCAGGAACCTCAAGTTCAACAATCATTCAACCCCTTGAGGACTTCCAACTCTCTCACCCACCGTCTTTTCACCATCCTTTCAACTCCCTTGCTCAAGTCTTCACTTCCCTCTTTACTGATTTCATGGTCTATAATCACTTCCTCTCTTAAAGTTCTGTCCCTGTCTGCATTTCTGTTGGCAAACTGGCCAATTCTTTCCTGAACCTGTTTCTCATCGTAAATTATCAAATGGAAACAGCTGCCAGTATATGCTACTAACACTCTTTTCCAACTTCTCCTAAGGTCACACATTCAATGGTATGTTACCTACGTTCCAAGTTGTCAGGTGACCAAAGTTTCACTTCTTCACAAGATCAATCACCATCCTTCCATCCTTTGATAGCAGTTTCTTTGCCACCTGCTGCCAGTTCCTAATCCAGCGCCTCAAGTTTGTTTAGGTTTCTGTTCAATAGCATTTACTGCTGGTACCAACATTTATATCAGTTGGGATGGGTATCTCAGATGGCTTATGTCATGGTAACAAATGCCCAAAGTCTGTGCCTAAATGACCAGTTTGTTTTCTTCCTCATACTACACTACCTTCATTACTTTGTGGGGGGTTGAGGGAGAGGTTTAGAGGGGTGACCAAGTTAATTTTAGTCACTTAAGGATCTAGGCTAAGAGACCAGCCACCATCTTGAATACTGTTGGCTGTCAAGAAAGAAAAGATGGCTCCAGAAGGTCTCAGGCCGGTGATTATGTGTTCTAGCCATGGCGTGGTAGTTCCAACCACAACTCACTCACTAGTGGGCTAGAACCAGTCACATGAACCTTCTCAACCACAAGGGAGCCATATTGGTTGACAGTTTAAGAAATGAAAGCCTAAATACTATGATTATAAGCTATAATAGTATTTTTTTGTCTTAATATGGCATACGGTTTATGGTTTGCTGACAAGCTCATATGTGTTTTAAAATTTCTGTGCGTTCAGATGGATAATAACCAGCTTTGGCTAGTCAAATACAAGTTACTTGTTTACTCTGACACTGAAAGAAAAGGAAAAGACTGCAAAACAGAATAAAGATCAAATTACAGATAGAGTTTTGGGGATCTTCAGCACATGTGATAATTAAAGCCTGCAATAGATGAGTTTATCTATGTATAGTTGTGGAGGAGAGAAGGACTTAGAACTGAGCTCTTAGGAGATCCACCATTTTCTGTTCTGATAGAGGAGAAGTACACAAAGCAGATTTACACAAAGCTTCTGGAACAATGTTGTGTCATGGAATCCAAAGGAAGACAGCATTTCAAGAAAGAGGAAGTGTCAGCTTTGCCAGATGCTGAGAAACCAAGGAAGATGACAGAAAGCACCTGATTAATTTGGCTTCATGGGTCACTGTTAGTATTTGCAAGAACAGTGAAGTAGTCAGGGACAATCCATTTTAGAGAAGGTTGAAGATAAAAACAAGAAGTGAGGAAGTGAGTCAGTAAGAGCAAACTCTCCTAAAACTATGATGAGGGGAAGAAATACATTGAGAGGTGGAGGGACAGTTTTTGTTTTTTGACTTTGCATTGACAATGTAATAATTAACTGTATGTCCCAGTGTGGTTGAGAAGTCAGCCTTTATTCTGGAGTTGCAGTTATCATGCAGAGACTGTTCAGATCAATATTATTTGATGAATCTGTGTTCCTGCAAGAAGGCAGCTCCCAATGGCACCATGATTCAATTAGAATGTGGCAGAAATTGCTATTTCCTCCAAATATCCATTTTCCCAGGCAGGTTAGAATTTTCAGCCAGGCACAGGGCCTCCCAAACTAAAGACAATTCCTCAGTCTCCCTTGTAATTATATATGACCAGGGGAATAAGTCCTAAACAATGCAAATAAGCAAGAGTATCCTGTAGCAGGGCTTCCCAGGTGGCTCAGTGGTAAAGAATCCCCCTGCTAACCAGAAGACGTGAGTTCGATCCCTGAGTCGAGAAGATCCCCTGGAGAAGGAAATGGCAACCCACAACAGTATTCTTGCCTGGGAAATCCCATGGACAGAGGAGCCTGGCAGGCTACAGTCCATGGGGCTACAAAAGAGTAGGACACGACTCTTCAGTTCCAACTATCATGTCCATATTTCAACCAGCAAGGAAGAAGAAAGTGACATAGTGGGTCAAATGACTCGTGTAAGCTGGAGCTGAAGAGCCATCTTGGACCATGAGGTGACCTTGGGAATAGAGGCTACAGCTGACAGAGTAAAAAGCTAGAAGGATCCAAAGTCTGTGTTGACTTCATAAAACAGAGTTCTAAGGCAGCCCTAGAAATCTGTGTCTGTTAATGTTACAAAATGTAACATTAATGCAAATTTTGTTAATGCAAAAGGAAAATAAGCATCTAATTTAAGCCTCACATTTTGCAGGTTACTAATATCCTTGCTGTGTGCTGGGCTTAGTTGCTCAGTTGTGTCCAACTCTTTGCAACCACCTGGACTGTAGCCCACCAGGCTCCTCTGTCCATGGAATTCTCCAGGCAAGAATACTGGAGTGGGTTGCCATGCCCTCCTCCAGGGGATCTTCCCAACCCAGGGATCAAATCCAGGTCTGCTCCGGGTGGATTCTTTACCATCTGAGCCACCAGGGAAGCCCAAGAATACTGGAGTGGGTAGCCTATCCCTTCTCCAGGGGGTCTTCCCCACCCAGGAATCATCTCCTGCATTACAGGTGGATTCTTCACCAGCTGAGCTACCAGGGAAGCCCACTTAGTCAAATCTAAATCTAATTAATATATACAAGGTCAGCAAGAAAAGTGCAGACTAATAAAATTGACAATCCATCCTTGAAATGAAAGTGGATTAAAAGTCACTGGAGAAAATTCTATTTAGGAAAAATAATAGTGTTAATTTAAGACCACGGATACTGGTCAGGAGTCCTTGATATTAAGAAGGAAATTAAGAATATAAGTTTCCCATTTGCAGCAACATGGATGGACCTGGAGAGCATTATGCTAAAGTGAAATAAGTCAGATAGAGAAAGACAAATACTGTACGATATCATCTATATGTGGAGCTTAAAATATACACGAACTAGTGAATACTACAAAAAAGAAGCAGACTCATATATAGAGAGAACA
This sequence comes from Dama dama, assembly GCF_033118175.1. Classification (NCBI taxonomy): domain Eukaryota; kingdom Metazoa; phylum Chordata; class Mammalia; order Artiodactyla; family Cervidae; genus Dama; species Dama dama. The sequence continues at coordinate 82,005,531 of NC_083689.1, forward strand.
ACCTAGTAGTTACTAGTAGGAGAGAACTTAGGTATGGGAGAGTGAAAGGCACAAACTATTAGATGTAAGATAGGCTACAGGATGTATTGAATAACACAAGGAATCAAGCCAGTATTTTGAAATAACTATAAATGGAGTGTAACAATTTTTTCTAAGAAAAAAAATTACAATTTTTAAATAAGTAAATTTTAAAAATTAAAAACAATATATAAAAATAAACTCAAAGTCGATTAAAGATCTAAATGTTTAAGACCAGATACTATAAAACTCCTAGAGGAAAACATAGGCAGAACAATCTTTGACACAAATTGCAGCAAATTTTTTGCATCCATCTCTTAAAGTAATGGAAATAAAAGCAAAGATAAACAAATGGGACCTAATTAAACTTCAAAGCTTTTGTACCAAAAAGGAAACTATAAAAAACAAAAAGACAACCTGTGGAATGGGAGAAAATATTTGCAACCAATGCGACTGACAAGAGATTAATTTCTCAAATATACAAAGTTTGTATATCTCAATATCCAAAAAACAATCCAATTAAAACATAGGCAGAAGACCTAAATAGACATTTCTCCAAAGAAGTCATACAGATGACCAACAGGCACATGAAAAGATGCTCAACATCACTATTAGAGAAATGTGAATCAAAACTACAATGAGGTACTACTTCATATCAGTCAGAATGACCATCATTAAAAGTCTACAAATAACAAATGCAGGAGAGGATGTGGAGAAAACAGAGCCCTCCTATCCTGTTGACTGGAATGTAAATTGGTGAAGCCACTATAGAGAACAGTATGGAGCTTCCTTAAGACTCTCAAAATAGAGCTACTATATGAACCAGCAATCTCATTCCTGGGCATATATCTGGAAAAGACAAAAACACTAATTCAAAGAGATACATATATCCTGATGTTTATACAAGTACTATTTATAATAGTCAAGATATGGAAGCAACCTAAATGACTGTCAACAGATGAATGGATAAAGAGGATGTAGTATATATATACAATAGGATATGGCTCAGCCATTAAAAAGAATGAAATACTGCCATTTGCAGCAACATGGATGGACCCAGAGATTTTCATACTGAGTCCTTCAAAGTCAAATATCATATGATATCATTTATATGTGGACTCTAAAAAAAATGATACAAATGAACTTATTTACAAAACAAAACAGAAATTGACTCACAGACATGGAAAACAAATTTATGGTTACCAACGGGGAAAGGAGAGAGGATAAATAAAAAAGAAAATGAGAAGGAAATGGGAAATGACCATAATAGGAAGAAAATGTCACATGAGGAGATGTGGTCTGATATTATCCAGTTTTCCAAATTTACTGGCATATTGAGTGCAGCACTTTCACAGCATCATCTTTTAGGATTTGAAATAGCTCAACTGGAATTCCATCATCTCCACTAGCTTTGTTCATAGTGATGCTTCCTAAGGCCCACTTGACTTTGCATTCCAGGATGTCTGGCTCTAGGTGAGTGATCATACCATCGTGATTATCTGGGTCATGAAGATATTTTTTGTATAGTTCTTCTGTGTATTCTTGCCACCTCTTCTTAATATCTTCTGCTTCTGTTAGGTCCATACCATTTCTGTCCTTTATTGAGCCCATCTTTGCATGACATTTTCCCTTGGTATCTCTAATTTTCTTGAAGAGATCTCTAGTCTTTCCCATTCTATTGTTTTCCTCTATTTCTTTGCATTGCTCACTGAGGAAGGCTTTCTTATCTCTCCTTGCTATTCTTTGGAACTCTGCATTTAAATGGGTATGTCTTTCCTTTTCTCCTTTGCTTTTGGCTTCTCTTCTTTTCACAGCTATTTGTAAGGCCTCTGCAGACAGCCATTTTGCTTTTTTTCATTTCTTTTTCTTGGAGATGATCTTGCTCCCTGTCTCCTGTACAATGTCACGAACTTCCTTCCATAGTTCATAAGCACTCTGTCTAATACATCTAGTCCCTTAAATCTATTTCTCACTTCCACTGTATAATCATTAGGTATTTGATTGAGGTCATATCTGAATGGTCTAGTGGTTTTCCCTACTTTCTTGAATTTAAGTCTGAATTCAGCAATAAGGACTTCATGATCTGAGCCACAGTCAGCTCCCGGTCTTGTTTTTGCTGACTGTATAGAGCTTCTCCATCTGTCGCTGCAAAGAATATAATCAATCTGATTTCAGTGTTGACCATCTGGTGATGTCCATGTGTAGAGTCTTCTCTTGTGTAGTTGGAGGAGGGTGTTTGCTACGACCAGTGCATTCTTTTGGCAGAACTCTATTAGCCTTTGCCCTGCTTCATTCTGTACTCCAAGGTCAAATTTGCCTGTTACTCCAGATGTTTCTTGACTTCCTACTTTTGCATTCCAGTCTCCTATAATTAAAAGGATATCCTTTTTAGGTGTTCGTTCTAGAAGGTCTTGTAGGTCTTAACAGAACTGTTGAACTTCAGCTTCTTCAGCATCACTGGTTGGGGCATAGACTTGGATTACTGTGATACTGAATGGTTTGCCTTGGAGACGAAGAGAGATCATTGTGTCGTTTTTGAGATTGCATCCAAGTACTACATTTCTGACTCTGTTGACTATGATGGCTACTCCATTTTTTATAAGGGATTCTTGCCCACAGTAGTAGATAGAATGGTCATCTGAATTAAATTCACCCATTCCAGCCCATTTTAGTTCATTGATTCCTAAAATGTCAACATTCACTCTTGCCATCTCCTCTTTGATCACTTCCAACTTGCCTTGACTCATGGACCTAACATTCCAGGTTCCTATGTAATATTGCTCTTTACAGCATTGGACCTTGCTTCCATCACCAGTCACATCACAAAAACATGTTGTTTTTGCTTTGGCTCCATCCCTTCATTCTTTCTGGAGTTACTTCTCCACTGATCTCCAGTAGCATATTGGGCACCTACCGACCTGGGGAGTTCATCTTTCACTGTCCTATCTTCTTGCCTTTTCATACGGTTCATGGGATTCTCAAAGCAGGAATACTGAAGTAGTTTGCTATTCCCTTCTCCAGTGGACCACATTTTGTCAGAACTCTCCACCATGACCCGTCTATTTTAGGTGGCTCTACACAGCATGGCTCATAGTTTCATTGAGTTAGACAAGGCTGTGGTCCATGTTATTAGATTGGTTAGTTTTCTGTGATGATGGTTTTCAGTCTGTCTGCCCTCTGATGGAGAAGTATAAGAGGCTTATGAAAGCTTCCTGATGGGATAGACTGACTGAGAGGGATACTGGGTCTTGTTCTGATGGACTGGGCCATGTTCAGTAAATATTTAATCCAATTTTCTGTTGATGGGTGGAGGTATGTTCCCTCCCTGCTGTTTACCTGGGGCCAAACTACTGTGGAGGTAATGAAGATAACGGTTCAGTTCAGTTCAGTTTAATTGCTTAGTCGTGTCTAACTCTTTGCGACCCCATGAACCCCAGCACACCAAGCCTCCCTGTCCATCACAGGGAGTCTACTTAAACTCATGCCCATTGAGTCGGTGATACCATCCAGCCATCTCATCCTCTGTCGTCCCCTTCTCCTCCTGCCCCCAATCCCTCCCAGCATCAGGGTCTTTTCCAATGAGTCAACTCTTGGCGTGAGATGGCCAAAGTATTGGAGTTTCAGCTTCAGCATCAGTCCTTCCAATGAACATTCAGGACTTATCTCCTTCAGGATGGACTGTTTGGATCTCCTTGCAGTACATGGGACTCTCAAGAGTCTTCTCCAACACCACAGTTCAAAAGCATCAATTTTTCAGTGCTCAGCTGTCTTCACAGTCCAACTCTCACATCCATGCATGACCACTGGAAAAACCATGGCCTTAACCAGACGGACCTTTGTTGGCAAAGTAATTTCTCTGCTTTTTAATATGCTATCTAGGTTGGTCATAACTTTCCTCCAAAGAGTAAGCATCTTTTAATTTCATGGCTGCAGTCACCATCTGCAGTGATTTTGGAGCCCAAGAAAATAAAGTCTGACAGTGTTCCCACTGTCTTCCCATCTATTTCCCATGAGGTGATGGGACCAGAAGCCATGATCTTAGTTTTCTGAATGTTGAGCTTTTAGCCAACTTTTTCACTCTCCTCTTTCACTTTCATCTCCCTCAAAAGATCCCAGGCATGTACTGCCACAGTCCATGCCCCCAACCCTGTAGCAGGCCACCACTGACCCACGCCTTCGCCGGAGACTCCCAGACACCCAGAGGCAAGTCTGCTGTGGGGTCACTATTCCCTTCTCCTGAGTCCTGGTGCCCAAGGTTCTGTTGTGCCCTTCAAGAGTCTATTTCCCACTCCTATGTAAGTTCTGGCAGCTCTATAGTGGGGCTAATGGCGACCTCCTCCAAGAGGACTTACACCATACCCACACCCAGAGCCCCTGGAAAAGGTCAGTTTTCATTTCAATCCCAATGAAAGGCAATGCCAAAGATTGTTCAATCTACCGCATATTTGCACTCATCTCACACGCTAGTAAAGTAATGCTGAAAATTCTCCAAGTCAGGCTTCAACAATACATGAACCGTGAACTTCCAGATGTTCAAGATGGTTTTAGAAAAGGCAGGGGAACCAGAGGTCAAATTGCCCACATCCGCTGGATCATTGAAAAAGCAAGAGAGTTCCAGAAAAATATCTACTTCTGCTTTATTGACTATGCCAAAGCCTTTGACTGTGTGGATCACAACAAACTGTGGAAAATTCTAAAAGAGATGGGAATACCAGACCACCTGACCTGCCTCTTGAGATATCTGTATGCAGGTCAGGAAGCAACAGTTAGAACTGGACATGGAATAACAGACTGGTTCCAAATAGGAAAAGGAGTACATCAAGGCTGTATATTGTCACCCTGCTTATTTAACTTATATGCAGAGTACATCATGAGAAACACTGGGCTGAAGGAAGCACAAGCTGGAATCAAGATTGCCGGGAGAAATATCAATAACCTCAGATATGAAGATGACACCACCCTTATGGGAGAAAGTGAAGAAGAACTAAAGAGCCTCTTGATGAAAGTGAAAGAGGAGAGTGAAAAAGTTGGCTAAAAGCTCAACATTCAGAAAACTAAGATCATGGCATCTGGTCCCATCACTTCATGGCAAATAGATGGGGAAACAGTGGCAGACTTTATTTTCTTGGGCTCCAAAATCACTGCAGATGGTGACTGCAGCCATGAAATTAAAAGAGGCTTACTCCTTGAAAGGAAAGTTATGACCAACCTAGACAGCATGTTAAAAAGCAGAGACATTACTTTGCCAACAAAAGTCCATCTAGTCAAGGCTATGGTTTTTCCAGTAGTCATGTATGGATGTGAGAGTTGGACTATAAAGAAAGCAGAGCACAGAAGAATTGATGTTTTTGAACTGTGGTGTTTGAGAAGACTCTTGAGAGTCCCTTGGACTGCAAGGAGATCCAACCAGTCCATCCTAAAGGAAGTCAGTCCTGAATGTTCATTGGAAGGACTGATGCTGAAGCTGAAACTCCAATACTTTGGCCACCTGATGCGAAGAACTGAATCACTGGAAAAGACCCTGATGCTGGGAAAGATTGAAGGCAGGAGGAGAAGGGGACGACAGAGGATGAGATGGCTGGATGGCATCACCAACTCAATGGACATGAGTTCACTGGCTTGGAGAAGCCTGGCTTGGAAATTTTGATCATTACTTTGCTAGTGTGTGAGATGAGTGCAATTGTGTGGTAGTTTGAGCATTCTTTGGCATTGCCTTTCTTTGGGACTGGAATGAAAACTGAGCTTTTCCAGTCCTGTGGCCACTGCTGAGTTTTCCAAATTTGCTGGCATATTGAGTGCAGCACGTTCACAGCATCATCTTTTAGGATTTGAAATAGCTCAGCTGGAATTCCATCACCTCCACTGGCTTTGTTCTTAGTGATGTTTCCTAAGGCCCACTTGACTTCATATTCCAGGATGTCTGGCTCTAGGTGAGCGATCACACCATCATGATTATCTGGGTTGTGAAGATCTTTTTTGTACAGTTCTTCTGTGTATTTTTGCCACCTCTTCTTATTTTTCTTCTGCTTCTGTTAGGTCCATACAATTTCTGTCCTTTATTGTGACCGTCTTTGCATGAAATTTTCCTTTGGTATCCCTAATTTTCTTGAAGACCTCTCTAGTCTTTCCCATTCTATTGTCTTCCTCTATTTCTTCACATTGCTCACTGAGGAAGGCTTTTTTTTTTTTTTTTTCATTTATTTTTATTAGTTGGAGGCTAATTACTTTGCAATATTGTAGTGGTTTTTGCCATACATTGACATGAATCAGCCATGGATTTACATGTGTTCCCCATCCCGATCCCCCCCCCCACACACACACACCTCCCTCTCCATCCCATCCCTCAGGGTCTTCCAGTGCACCAGCCCTGAGCACTTGTCTCATGCATCTAACCTGGGCTGGTGATCTGTTTCACCCTTGATAGTATACTTGTTTCAATGTTGTTCTCTCTGAACATCCTACCCTCGCCTTCTCCCACAGAGTCTACAAGTCTGTTCTGTACATCTGTGTCTCTTTTTCTGTTTTGTATATAGGGTTATCGTTATCATCTTTTAAAATTCCATATATATGCGTTAGTATACTGTATTGGTCTTCATCTTTCTGGCTTACTTCACTCTGTATAATGGGCTCCAGTTTCATCCATCTCATTAGAACTGATTCAAATCAATTCTTTTTAATGGCTGAGTAATATTCCATAGTGTATATGTACCACAGCTTCTTTATCCTGAAGGCTTTCTTATCTCTCCTTGCTATTCTTTGGAACTCTGTGTTCAAATGGGAATATCTTTCCTTTTCTACTTTGCCTTTTGCTGCTCTTCTTTTCACAGCAATTTGTAAGGCCTCCTCAGACAACCATTTTGCCTTTTTGCATTTCTTTTTCTTGGGAATGGACTTGATCCCTGCCTCCTGTAGGATATCACATACCTCCATCCACAGTTCTTCAGGCTCTCAATCAGATCTAATCCCTTGAATCTATTTGTCACTTCCACCGTATAGTCGTAAGGGATTTGATTTATGTCACTGAATAGTCTAGTGGTTTTCCCTAGTTTCTTCAACTTAAGTCTGAATTTGGCAATAAGGAGTTCATGATCTGAGCCATAGTCAGCTCCCAGTCTTGTTTTGCTGACTGTAAAGAGCCTCTCCATTTTTGGCTGCAAAGAATATAATCAATCTGATTTTGGTATTGACCATCTGATGATGTCCATGTGTAGAGTCTTCTCTTGTGTTGTTGGAAGAGGGTGTTATGACCAGTGTGTTCTCTTGGCAAAACTCTATTAGCCTGTGCTCTGCTTGTATTCCAAGACCAAATTTGCCTGTTACTCCAGGTATTTCTTGACTTCCTACTTTTGCATTCCAGCCCCCACTAATGAAAAGGACATCTTTTTGGGGTGTTAGTTCTAGAAGGTCTTGTAGTTCTTCACAGAACTGTTCAACTTCAACTTCTTCAGCATTACTGTTTGGGGCATAGACCTGGATTACTGTCATATTGAATGGTTTGCCTTGGAAACGAACAGAAATCATTGTGTCACTTTTGAGATTGCATCCAAGTACTGCACTTTGGACGTTTTTGTTGACTATGATGGCTACTCCATTTCTTCTAAGTGATTATTGCCCACTGCTGCTGCTGCTAAGTCGCTTCCATCATGTCCAACTGTGCAACCCCATAGATGGCACCCCACCAGGCTCCTCCTGGGATTCTCCAGGCAAGAACAGCGGAGTGGGATGCCATTTCCTTCTCCAACGCATGTGCTGCTTCAGTGGTGTCCGACTCTGTGCAACCCTATGGACAGCAGCCCACCAGGCTCCTCTGTCCACAGGATTCTCTAGGCAAGAATACTGAAGTGAGTTGCCATTTCCTTCTCCATTTCCTCACCCACAGTTTTAGATATAATGGTCATCTGAGTTAAATGCACCCATTCCAGTCCATTTCAGTTCACTGATTCCTAAAATGTTTATATTCAGTCTTGCCATCACCTGTTTGAGCACACATTGGTGAGCAAAATATCCAGTCTAGGAAGACACATGTCACTTCACACAGTTCATCAGCCTGAATCAGTCACTCGGCCCTATTCAACCACATGGGAACCAGAAGGTACTCTGCCATCACATGTCCAGAAGAGATAAGAACTAGAAATACTTGGCAAAGAATTCTGACCCCCTCAACAAGAAACCCTGTGTCATGATGTTGAAGCAGTATCAGACTTGAGCTCTGGGCATGACGGTACCATGTATCACCTCTAAGAATGTATCCAGATACAAGTGCTCATTAATCATTTTGGGTATATTTCTTTCTGATGATTCATAGTCATGAAATATATTACATGCAGAGATTGCATAATGAATATTAAGTAATTGGTTGACTCAGTTATGAATTCAGCAATTCTTTTTAAAAGGAACTATTCCATTTTTCCTCTTGGATTATTAAAGTAATATGTTCTCATTATTAAAAAAAAAAACTTGGAAAATAATGGAATACTCAAAAGAAGAGGGAGAAATCACCCATAATTTCACCTTCCAAAAATAGAGTTACTATTTTAGTAGAATTCCTTCCAAATTTTTTCTATATATTTTTAAAAACTAGCTGGCATGCTCACCAAAATGATAACTATTTCTTCATCGGTGCCATTGTTCTGAATAGCTGATTTAACTGGCCCTAACTAGCTGACAATTTTTTTTAAAGATGTTTCAGCTCTTTTCCTTGTAACACTGGTATTTTAGCATGGCTATATAGCACTTAAATGCTAATCAGTAACTAACTGTTGCAGGTCACATTCTGTATTTTGGAGCAATGAATCCCTAGTTTAAAAATTGTTTTTTAGTCTCAGACCAGCCATAAAACAAATGAATAATTATAATAGTTATTTTTATATGTTTCTGGTATTTTCTCTACCCAGTTTACTTATGAAAAGGGAACAGCTTTGGAAGTTCATATTACAATGAAATTTAAGCCACTTAAAATAATCAAGATTCTAGTTGCCTTTCAAAATAATAAAAACTGCTGATGATCCAAGTAATGGCTAGTCTAAGGAATAAATTAACCAAATATGTTAGAACTAGGATGATGGCTTTTCCAGAGTCCATTTAGTTATAAACTAGACTCTTTAGGTGAAAGATAATACATCAATATATTTCAGTAATTATTACTCAACTTTTTCCAAGAACTCTTTTTCCTTAATATTTTTTTGGGCATTGCATTTGATGTGTAGATTTATTTCAACCAACAAAGAAATGTTGGCCAAGCATCTACACACAGCTCTTGTAATTTTACTATACTGCAGCAATCTTTCAGCTGTTTACGTTAATAAATGAAAGAATAACACAATGGATTGTGAACTTTTTCAGGAAAAAAATCATAAATTATCCATCTTTATAGTACTTACAACTCCTAGCAAAATGCACTTTATAGAGGAAACACCCATAAACAAATAAATGTGATACAAAGTACAATCTGTATGTGAAAGGTATTTGAGTTTTTAATATATTTTCCTGTTACTCATCTAAATCTTTGTATTCTGAAATATATCCTTATAATTTCCAAAAGAAAAGCTACTTATTAGGTCATGTGAACATTTCTTGAAATGAGTTGACAAGTAACTTTACAAAATCTTTGTCCTCATTTATATCCCCAACAGGGCATGAGTGCTCATTTCAGTCTACACTCACCAATGGAGTTTACTCACAAAGTAAACAAACTAATTAGATCCACAGGACATGTCTCTTTTGTCTTCTCATTATTAATGAGTTTGAACATTAGTAAAACATGCAGTACACATTTCTTATTTTGTGAATTGACTGTTCATGTCGACACTTTTCCCATTTATCTGTTTAAGGTCTTAAGTGTTTTCTATTTCTAGTCTTTGTCCTCACATTGTGCAATATAAATACTTCCATCTCAAATAGGCACTTGTATACATGCATCACTGCTGTAAGACTGTTTCTATAAGGGTTAGTGACTTCTTTTTATTTATCTGGGAGCAACAGCATACATACAGTAGAGAAAATGCACACTGCACTTGGTAGAATTATTCTTAGGATTAAATGAATAATCTAAGCAAAGCACTTAGAGCAGTGTCTGTCACATAGCAGATGCTCACTAAATTATTTTAAGAAATCAATACGTTTCCCTGTTGAGCCAAACCTACACAATTTCATTTCAGAGTTTAGGAAAATCAAGATGAAGTATCTTTGAAAGATCACAAACCATACGTCCAAGTTGTAGATTTGGATCCTGACTCTCAAATCTTTCACCACAAATTTACATCAGACTGAAATACTCTTGAGATGCTAAAGCTCTTGAAATTTCTGAAAGACCAGTATGGATTGTGAAATTTAAAACTTTTTGGCCACCGATGGATTATTTTCCCTAGTCTGTAACACTCTGCACCCACATTGATGTCTTTTCATCCCTCATTTAAATTTATAGGAAATTGGTGGTGAAAATAGTAAAGCTCAAAGAAGCCCAAATATACATCACATGATTGACGTTTACTTCTCCAGATGAGTTAGCTTTTGTTTGCAGACAGAAGAGGCAGCTGTTCTCGTGGCCACTGTCAGAAAAGCAGAACTAAAAGCAAGTGAGAGGCAAAGACAGAGCCCTTGGGAATGGCCAGTCAGCTTGAGGGCTTAAGGCTTGGCAGTCGGTTAGGAGCATTTCTGTTGCTGCCAGGAGGAAGGGTGGTGGGGTGGTTACAAAACTAGTCTGAAGCCAAAAAAAAAAAAACTGAGGTTTTCCGGGATAGCAGCAGCGCCGGGGGCGGGGGGAGCAGGCCGGGTTGGCTGCCCAGCAGGCGGGTGTGTCCAGTCCAGGCCGGAGGACGCAGGAGGCCGGGGGTGGGAGGCGGGGGGCGCTGCGTCTAGGTCAGCGAAGGACGAAAGAAGCCGGACAATGACACCGGCCGCCACCGGATCCCGCCTCGAAGGCCTCTAGTGAGAAACCGACTCCCAACCTACGGCCGATTTTCCCGGCATTCGCGAGACCTCGGAGCCTCCTCAGGCATTTCCGGTAAGAAGCCCAGGGCCCGGGGCTTAGACCCCTGCATCGCTGCGCGCAGGCGCCTTGCGATAGTAGAGGCCGCGGACGCCGAAGGAGGGGGCGTGCGAGTCAGAGGAAAGCCTCTTCTGCGCCTGCGCTGTCTGCTTTTTCCCCGGTCGCGGAGGGAAGGGGTTGGAAACAAACCTTGAGCCGACGTCTAGCACTCTCTGGACTCCAGGCCGGGGTCGCCCTTCAGTCCTCCGCGCGGCGTCTCGGTAGGTCGTCAGAGAGCTCCGCAGGGGTGTGGGGAGGTAAGAGTTCCCTGTTACAGACGTCTTGGCTTCTTCTCACCCCTGTTGCCCTCCCGGAGGGGGCGGGGTGGCCGCTGGTCGCGCTGAGCTAGGCGCTGGGTCTGGCTCTCCTGCGCCTCCAGGGGCAGAGCCTTGGGCCCCCCGGAGCCATTCCTTTTCCGACCTCCCCCCCACGAAACTGGCTGGGAAATCAGCACCCTCAACCTGAGCGGCCCCCTCGGTAAAGCCTGGAGGGCCGAACCAGGCTAGGATGGCAATCACGGCGACTGTTTGCCGGGTCCCACCCACCTGGGCCGCCCGGAGTGCTCGGCGCTGCCCGGGGGAGCGACCCCCCTGGGGCCGCGGCGGGTGGAGGGAGAAGCGCCCCCCGTGACCCCGGGCCGCCTGTCCGGCCGGGGCTGGGGTGCAGCGCCTGCCCGAGGGGCTGCCGTTCCTCGGGAGAGAGTGGCAGCCTCTGCGCCGAAAGGACTCGGCCCCCGCAGACCGATCTGTCATCGCCGCCCGAGCTCTAGCTAAGCCTGTTCCGGCACCCAGGCATTTTTTTTTTTTTTTTCTGATTGTTTTAGACCCGAAGGACGCAGCGGTGTTCCTTCCGTCTACGTTTTCTTTTGTACCTTTGAAAAATTATAAAAGGTGATCTAACTTTTAAACTGTTAACTTCATTTGTACTGCTGTGATTGCCTATTATTATATTCCAGACTGAGGGTGTTCTTGCACCCTCTAGCCCCCACATTGGATAACTATTTTTTTCTTTGACAAAATAGGCAGCTTGTTGATCGAATTAGGTTCCTTAATTTATTGTTTCGAGCTTGTCTTTTGAATTAGCAGTTCAGTGGTTTGATCTAGTAGAACTAGTTTTTCATCTAATTTCTTTCTTTTTTTTCCTCCCCCGGATATTAAACTGCGTGTTTAGTGTAAATTTTTTTTAATATTAAAATAAAGGAAAAGGGAAAATAATCAACTATGATTCCACAGTTAAAGGTAATCAGCAATAGTTAATTTTGACTTTTTACCTGAGTCTTCCCCGTGGCATTTTCTTAATTAAGATGATGAGATTTTATATACAGTTGGATTACCCACTTTTCTTGCTTAAAATTATATTTTGAGCATTTCCCCATGTTTTAAAAAAACTTCATAGATATAATTATGATTTTGATTACACTACTGATACATGAACAAACTATCTTTTGAAATAGTTATATTACAGGTAAAACTAAATTACCTGTTAACTGTCATCCCCTGATATGCTAGATAATATGAAAGTATCACAGTTTATTTAATCCAGTGGGTCTCAGGTTCCCTTTCTACACTTAAATATTATCGAAGAGTAATAGAGTTTTTGTTTTTCTAATGAAGTATATATGCTACTTTAGAAATTGAAACTGAAAATTAAAAGTTTTCATTTATTCATTTAAAATTAACAATAAACCAATTAATTATATATTAAAAATAATGTTTAAAATAGCTAAAGTATTTTTAAAAAAATATTAGGTGGTTTTTTGTTTGTTTTTTTTTACATTTTTTGTAGATCACTTTAACATCTGGTATTATAGGAGACAGGTAGAATCTCATTTGGTGTGCTACCTTATTTAAGCTGAAGCATATTAAGAAAATCCATCCTTGCACAGATAAATATTTGGACAGGAAGGTCTTCACCCCCGGAAAGATTTGGGGTTTTTAGGGGCCCTCAGGCCACAGTTTGAAAAGGCTGATTTAATCATTCTCATATCAATGAGCTGTTAGATTCTTTGCAGTTTTCACTATTACAAACACTGCAACATTGAAAGTTCTTTGTAATGTATATAAGTTGTATGTAATGTATGTTTTTGAGCATAGTACTAGTGTTTCTTTAGAAGTAGAGTTGCTAGGTCATAGAGTATGTACCTTTGTCTTGACAGACATAAACATTACTTTTGATGTCTACATAATCTTTTATGTCCTAATGTTGGTGTCTAGATTGTTTTAATTAATGATCTGGCAAAATATCTTTGCATAGTTTTAGTTGTTTTGAATTATTTTCTTGAATTTATGAAATGTGAATTATTAGATCAAATCTTAGGAATCTTTCTTGAGTCTTTTTGTATATATCGTCATATTGTTCCCCTGACTGAGTATACCGATTTACTTCTTATCATCAGGGTCTGTGAGGCTCTTTTTATCAGACCCTTACCAACCATGTGTGCTTTTATTATTAGAAAGATTGTATTCTGATTTAGTAGGCAGCTAAAGGTATGTATTCTAATTTGTGTTACTTTGATAGTACAGACTGTACACTGAATTTTTTTTCATGATTTTACTAATTGTTTGTTCATATTTTTTGCCTATTTATGGTCCAGTGTCCAAGTGTTTTTCTAAAAGATTTGTATTATCTTTTTATATTATAAGGATACATGCTATCATTTTTTGAAGGAAAGGAACAAAATTAACTTTTTTCCTATTTATAGTAGTTTATTTTTGTTAAAAAATACTATAAGGACATATAATATAGATGTGAAAAGCTTACATAATCTCAGACACCATTATTAATAGTCTGGCGTTTGCTCCTCTGTTTTTTTTCATTGTGCCCTTGGCTAATACTATTTTTTTTTTTTACAACTTATTTGTAAAAATGAGTTTGTATTATGCATGAGTTTTTATAGTTTGATTTTTTTCTTTTTTTTTGTCTTTTAACATTATATACTGGATATTTTTCTATAGAAGTACGTAGAACTCTGGGCAAAGTTCTTTCAGAGTGGCTTTAGGAATACCAGTTGTGACCTTTAGTTTTCTGATATCAGGCTCCTGTCCTCTTCTGTATTCTCTTCCTAGGTGATTTCATCTGTTAACAGCTATGTGCTGCCAATTTCCAAATCTTTATCTCAGACCTCTCTCCTGCATTCCAGATCCTTACATTCAGCTACCTATTGGACATCTCCCCCAGGACATTCTCAAGGTACTTCAAACACCAGTTCAAACGCAAACTCTTTGTTTTCCCTCAGTCCTGCTCCTCTTTGTATGGCCTGCTGTGGTCAGTGGTACTGCTGGCCACCTACTCACTTGTGATGGCAACCTAGCTGATCCTAGCTTTCTCCCTTGTTTTCACTCTCCAAAAGTCACCATTCTCTAGCCACTTTTATATCTGTTTCCTTTCTGTCTAATCTGTCTCAGTTCAGGCTCTCATCATCTCTCACTTGAACGATTTTAGGAGCATCCTTACTGTTGGTTTTTTGTTTTCTGGCAAATCTTCCACGTTGTTGCCAATTTGGTTTCACTCATGAAGAGATTTTTAAAAATCATTTTTGTAAAACTAAATAGTGTAAATATTTGTTTGTAAAATTATGTGTATGTAAATAACCAAGTGAGTAAAGGTACTACTTAAAGCAAGTTATTATGCACATGTAAATAAAATTCCTTAGAATAGGGATTATGTCTTGTATTTCTTTTGTGTCTTCTGTACAAGGTAGATTACTGGCACAATAAATCAGTCTTGACTGAAATGGAAAGTATGTGCAGTTTAATAAGATTTCATGTCAAAAGATTTCAGTATCATACTTCCTTGGTGGCTCAGATGGTAAAGAATCTGCCTGCAGTGCAGGAGACCAGGGTTTGATCCCTGGGTCGGGAAGATCCCCTGGAGAAAGGAATGACAACCCACTCTAGTATTCTTGCCTGGAGAATTCTGTGGACAGAGGAGCCTGGTGGGCTACAGTCCATGGCGTCGCAAAGAGTTGGACATGACTGAGTGACTAAGCACACACCCCATTATACCTTTTATAAATTATTAGATTATGATTAATTATCCTACTTTTTTTTTATCTTTTGAGTGCCTTAACATAGTGCTTAGTAATACAGTGCTATTTAGATAGAAATACTTTGTAAGTAGAAATACTTTATTAAGTATTACTTACTAAATTCTATATTCTTTAAGAAAAATTATCTGGCTTTTTCTAATGAGAATTGTTTCCTTCAGTTCTGCACTTTATTTTTTTTTAATACATTTTGTATTCAGAATTCCTTTATTACTTTTTGCTATGTTTATTTTTAAGGTAATATTTATCAAAAGGATACCTGTACATAATTTAAAAAGTCAAATAATACTACAAGACTTATAATGAAAAACAGCCCTCTGCCCTCATCCTCTCCCATAAATCCCCCTCTGCAGAAGCAAAAGCAGAAGCAGCTTTTCTAAGTGTTCCTCATCGGAATCACAAAACACAGAAATAATTTGACCAACTGCTTTCTCAGTTCCCCCAAGGGTGATTTATAACTATAATTGACCCTTGAACAACTGAAGTTTGAACTGCAGGTCCACTTATTCGTGGACCTTCATTTTTTCCAGTAGTAAATAAATACTACAGTACTACATGATCCTGCTTGGTTGAATCCATGGATACAGAGGAATTTCAGATACTGAGGAGCTGTGGATATGGAGGGCCAACTGTAAGTTATATACAACTTCATGCAGAGTCAGCTCCCATAGCCCACTGTTAAAGGGTCAACTGCAGTAACACTTTAGATGCATAGGAGAGATGTTAATTCATTACATAGAGTGGATGCCTCAGGGCATTAAGGATTAATTCTCTCATAGAACCTTTATCGAGAAATGTTGCCCCACAGTCAGCAATTATTCAACTCTTTTTTTCACCTCTAGGTTTTTAAATAAGATGCTTTCTTATACAGCTCTCTCTCTCTCTCCTACTCCCATCTTACCACAAAGTAAACAAATAAGTTTTAGATATTATTTACCAACTTCTGTTACAGAAGGTGGGAGTTTAGTTTTGTTATACCAACCTCCACGTTTAAATACCGCACTTCTCTCCTTTATGTTTGCATGTTATATGTTAATTTTTAGGGGCTTCCCAGGTGGCTCAGTGGTAAAGAATCTGCCTGGCAATGCAGGAGATGAGGAGACGCAGGTTCCATCCCTGGGTTGGAAGGTCCCCTGGAGGAGGGCATGGCAACCCACTCCAGTATTCTTGCCTGAAAAATCCCATGGACAGAGGAGCCTAGTGGGCTACAATCCAAAGGGTCCCAGCACACGTTGTTTAACCATGTAAATATTTTGTACAGCTGAACTAGGTAGTATATTACAATGATACATTCTTAGATAATTTTGTGTTTTTCCTATAGTTAAAATTATCTTGGTTTCTTAATATATCTTTTTTTCATCTTTTATTTAATATGTTAACAACCTTTCAGACAAGACGTAAATCTTTTGGTAGATTCTCATGTATCAGATAATCTGTTTACTTTGCAGCATCTTTCCTGTCACCCTGCTTCCATCTTGATGGGTAGCTCTCTAGACCTGTTGCACAGCTGTCTTCCTGAAGTGTCTGTTTATGGTCATCTGTGAATTTCTTTTGTCTCTCCCCTGTGGTGGATAGCTTGTTTCTAGGATGTCAGGTCTTTCTTCCTTGGTGTCTGTTACCTTCATGTTGGCAAAGTACATTTTCTAGTAGTTCCTGAAAAAGACCGAATGGGAGGTAGATTTTGACATACCTCCTTCATTGTGTGTGTGCAGTGTATGTGCACATGCGTTTCCTTACTTTCTGGCGTTATAAGATACTCCATGCCCTTCTTGTATATTTCCTGTCCCAGTCTTAGAGTCAGCCATTTCTGCAAGGAACCTAGAACTGTCTTGATTTTAGGCCCTTTTAGCTGATGGAGCAAGAGGTAAATGGGTTTATGATAATATCTACAAATATTTCAAGTAAAAAATTATTACAGATGTATAACCCCCTGTGTCCATATTAAGATAAACATGAATTTATTCTGATGTCTCCAGCTCAAATTTGTTACCATATGGATCATATCCTAGCTTCTTCCCCTTAATTTAACTATAACCTTTCCCTCTAAAAGTGGGAGACCTTGCTCCCACCATCAGCCATCCATTTATTTAATTTCATTTCTAACATGTGTATGATGGTTTCAGAATTAACCTGTACCCCCATGAGAAACAGTTTTATCAACTAGAGCAGCGGTTCTGCTGGGTGGTTGGCCCAGGGATCAGTTTTGTGGAAGATAAGTTTTCCATGGACCGGGGTGGGTAGGGTGCTTTCAGGATGATTCAAGTGCACTATATTTATTCTGTACTTTATTTCTATTATTTTATATCAGCTCTACCCCAGAGGCATTAGATCCTGGAGGTTGGGAATCCCTGAACTAGAATATAATGCTTGTGTTGCTTTTAGACTCCACTCATTTCCCAAGGTAGAACTTTTATTTTTCTATCCTCTTCAGCATGGTTGTTTTATGTATTCATAATGCATTTAGACATTTTTTTTTCAAATTCTGTGTTCCATCTGAGTTCTCCAGCCTTCTAAATATTTTTTAAATTTGCATACATTGAGATTGTTCTTTGTATTATAAAGTTGTATGGGTATTAACAAACAATGTTTTGTATTCACTATTATAGTATTATACAGAATAATTTCACCACTCTAAAAAATTCACTTTGCTTTACCTGTTCAGTCCTCCCCTAGTCCAGAGCACTGGTTATCACTGATGTATTTACTGTCTATCTAGTTTTACCCTTTTCAGGATATCATAAAATTAGAAACCTATAGTAGTACATAGATTTTTTTTAGACTGACTTCTTTTATTTAGCAATACCCATTTAAAATTTATCCATCTTTTTGTGGCTTGATAGTATATTTCTTCATATCACTGAATAATATTCAGTGGATAAATAAATTCCATTGCGTGGATGTACCAAGGTTTATTTATCCTCTCACCTATTGAAGGACATCTTGGATGCTTCCACATTTTGGCAGTTATGAATAACATTGCTATAAACTTTCACACCTAAGTGCCTGTGTGGACATAAATCTTTAAATCAATTGGGTAAATACCTAGTATTACCGTTGCTGGATCATATGGTAAGACAATGTTTAGTTTTATAAGAGACCACCAAGGTGTCTTCCAAGGTGACCGTACCCGTTGCATTCCTAAATGAAAGTTCTTGCTGCTTGGTCTCCTTGGGGCATTTGGTATTGTCAGGGTTTTTTTTTAATTTCAGCCATTGTAGTAGATGCGAAAAGGTATCTTATTATTTTAATCTGTAGTTCTCTAAAGATAAATGATTTCAGTGTTTTATCGTATGCGTGTTTGCAACTTTTTCATCTTTTTTAAATTAAAAAGCAATTTTATTTATTTCGTTTTTGGCTGTGCTGGGTCTTCATTGCTGTGCAGCCTTTTCTCTAGTTACAGGGAGCAGGGGCTCTTTTTTGTGGTGCATGGGCTTCTCGTTGCAGTGGCTGCTGCTCTCTCAAAGTATGGGCCCTCGGGCGCGAGGGCTTCAGCAGTTGTGGTTCCTGGGCTCTGGCACGTACTCTCAGCGGTTGTGGCACAAACTTAGTTGCTCCGTGGCATCTGGATCTTCCCAGACCAGGGGTCAGACGTGTGTCTCCTGCATGGCGCGTGGATTCTTCAGCACTGAGCCTCCAGGGAAGCCTTTGAACTTTTATTTCGTATTGGAGTACAGCTGATGAACAGTAATTGTGTTTGTTTCAGTGTACAGCAGAGTGACTCAGTTATACACATGCATGTACCCATTCTTTTTTAAAATCTTTTCCCATTTAGGTTATTACAGAGAATTGAGCAGAGTTCCCTGTGCTGTATGTTGTTGTTCAGTCGTGTCTGACTCTTGGTGACCCCACGGACTGCAGCACGCCAGGCCTCCCTGTCCTTCACCATCTCCTGGAGCGTGCTCATACTCATGTCCATTGAGTTAGTGATGCCATCCACCCTGTGTTATCCTCTGTTGCCTCCTTTTCCTCTTGTCCTCAATCTTCCCAGTATCAGGGTCTTTTCCAGTGAGTTGACTCTTTGCATCAGGTGGCCAAAGTATTGGAGCTTCAGCATCATTCCTTCCCATGAATATTCAGGATTGATTTCCTTTCTTATTTGGAGACATATCTGTTCAGAACTCTTGCCCATTTTTAAATTGGATTGTTTGTTATCTATTAGGTAGGCTAAAAAGTTTATTCAGGTTTTCCCATAACATCTTATGGAAAATCTGAATGAACTTTTTGGCCAACCCAATAATTATTGAATTTTAAGAGTTTTTTGAGGATTTTAGATACAAGTCCTTTATCAGTTATGTGTTTTGCAGTATGTGCAGTATGTGTCTGCTCCTTTCTCTCCTCCTCTCCTGAAACTCTTATAATGTAAGGTTAGTACATTTAATGTCGTCTCAGAGGTCTCTTGTCTTTTTTTTCCTTAATTCTTTTTTTTTTTTTCCTGTTCAGCTTGAGTGATTTCTACTACTCTGTCTTCCAGTTCACTGATCTGTTCTTCTGTATTATCCTACTGCTGATTCGTTCCAGTGTATTTTTTTCTTTCAGTTACTGTATTCTCCAACTCTGTTTGGTTCTTTATATTTTCTAATTGTTTGCTAAAAACTAATTTCTCACTGTGTTCATCTGTTCTTCTACCAAGTGCTTGAGCATTTTCATGATCATTACCATGAACTCTTTATCAAGTGGGTTGCTTATCTCCACTTAGTTCTTCCTCTGGGGTTTTCTTTTCTTCCTTCATTTGGGACGTACTCTCCTGTTGCCTCATTCTGTCTCTGACTCTGTGTGTTTGGTAGGTGGGTTGCACTTCCTGCTCTTGGACTAGTGGCCTTATGTAGAAGGTGCCCTGTGGTGTCCATGGCACTCTCCCCTCTCGTCCGCAGACCTCTGTGCTGTAGGGAGTGCACTCTAGGTGGACGGCATGGGCCCTTCCTTTGTGGTGGGACGACTGCTGTGGGCATCCTGGTAGGTGTGGCTGACCTCTGGTTTGGTTGCCAGGCCCTAAGTGGGAAGGCTGCCCGCTGCTGGTGGCAGGGGCAGGTCCTAGCATGGCTGGCTGTATGGCCTGGGGTGTCCCAATCCTGATGCTGGACTGCTGGTGAACAGGGCTGGGTCATGAGCTGATTGGCCCAGGACTAATACTGGCCCATTAGTGGGCGATGCTGGGTCCTGAGGCTGGTGTTGGCCTGCCGGTAGGTGGGGCTGTTTCCTGACATGGGTGGCTTTGAGATCTGGGGTGTCCTGGAGCTGATGCTGGCCTGCTGTTGGTTGGGTCCAGATCTTGTGGCTAATAAGCCAGAATGATGCTTATCATCACAAGTATCCAAATGGTAGAATGAGCTCTTCAAAATCACCGATGCCAGCCTCTGTGTCCCCAGGGTAAGTCCCAGTTGCCTCCTGCCTCTCCAAGAGGCTCTCTGAAATCAGCAAGTGAGTCTGACACAACCTCCTCTCAAATTACTGCTTCTGCCCTGGATCTCAGAGCATGTGTGATTTTGTGTGAACTCTTAAGTCTCTCTTTCTCCCGGCCCTCTGGCTTTCCTGAGTGTAAGCCTAAAGCCTCATGTTTGAGGGGCCTTGTCCTCCTGTTGCAGGACCTCCAGGCTGGGAAACTTGCTGCGGGGCTCAGCCTTCTCATTCCTTGGGCAGAACCTCTGCGATCGTTCATACTGTTTATGGGTCACCTGCCCAGGGCTGTGCGTCTTAACTGTACCATGTCTCCACCTTTCCTGCACGTCTTGTTGTGGTTTCTTCTTTATGTTAAGTTATAGAAGATCTTTTCTGCAAGTTCTCATCAGTGGTTGCTCTTTAAATAGTAATCTTAGGACTTTCTTGGTGGTCCAGTGGCTAAGACTGTGCATTTCCAAAGCAGGGAGCCTGGGTTTGATCCTTGGTCGGGGGACTAGATCCCACATGCTGCACCTAAGTTTGCCTGTGACAACTAAAAGATCCTGCATGCCACAACAGATCGAAGATAACCACATGCCACAGCTGAGACCTGGCACAGCCACAATAAATAAATAAATATTTAAAAAATAAATAGTAATTTTGATGTGTCCATGGAAGGAGCTATAGGTATTTTGTAGATATTCTTTACCAAACTGAAGAAGTTCCCCTCTAATCATAATTTGCTGAGAGTTTTTATCATGAGTATTGGGTTTTGTCAAATGATTTTTCTTTTGCCTCAGAGTTATTTGATAACTCTTCTTTAGTCTGTTGATGTGGTACATTACATTGATTAATCTTCAGATGTTGAACCCACCTTGTATACCTGGATAAATCCCATTTGGTGGTTGTGTATAATTCTGTTTATGCACTGTTGGATTCAGTTTGGTAGATCTTGTTGTAGATTTTTACGTCTATGTTCATAAGCTACATTGGTCTGCAGTTTTCCTTTCCTGTAATGTCTTTATGGTTTGGTGTTAGAGTCATGCTGATCTTATAGAATGATTTAGGAAGTGTTCCCTCTGCTTCATTTTTCTGGAGGAGACTTTGGAGAATTGGGATCATTTCTTCATTAAATGTTTGATAAAATTCACAAGTGAAGCTGTCTAGAGTTGGTGACTTATTTTGTGGAGGGTTATTAATTATTTATTCAGTTTCATTGATATATGTAGGACTTTAGGTTTTGTTTCTCCTGTGGGAATTTTGGTAGTTTGTGTTTTTCAAGAAATTGGTCCATTTCATTGAAATGATCATGTTTGGGGATATAGAGTTCATAATATTCCTCTATTTTTCTCTAAGTGTCCATGATATCAGTAGTTATGACCCCTCTCTCATTTCTGATATTGGTAATTTGTATTTCTCTCTTTTTAAAATTAGCCTAGTTTATCAACTTTACCTTTGTATAGAGTTTTTGGTTTCAGTTATTTTCTTCATTTCTTTGTTGTTTCCCTGTTTTTAACTTATTGGTTTCTGCTCTAATGTATTTTATTTATCTTTTCTGCTGCCTACTTTGGCCTTAAATTGCTTTTTTTCTGATTTCCCAAGATGGAAACTTAAAGTATGGATTTTTAGATCATTCTCCTTTTTTAATATATGCACTTAATACTATTAAAAACCCCTCTAAGCACTGCTTTTACTTCATCCTGTAAGCCTCACTTGAATTTTTAGATTTCTGCTATCAATTTCCATGATTGCTTTTTTCTCCATATATTCCTAATGTATGGCTTCCTCTTGCTGTTTCATAGTTGTGTTGCTTTTTTTCTGAGAATGTAAGTTTCCTTGATGTTTTCTTCTTCCTATATTATCTCTTCCTCCAAGTTCCTTTTATTTCTTTTGGTGTCTGTGTGTTTTCATGTACTTTTGTGTATGTATGGTATAACCACAATTTAAAAATAGAAATAGAAGTAATACACTTAAATGAATTAGGATGACATACCATTGTTATTGAGAATTGTTCTGAAGTTTACCTTGTGCTAGGATAATTAATTGTTCCTTTGAAGATGACCCTTTCCTTCTGTCTCTTCTGTCTTCAGGATTCAAAAGTTTCACTATAGAGTAACTATGGATTCCTCTTTGTAGCCTGTTGAACCATGTGAGCGTTAGGGATGCTGACCTTCTCTGCTGTCAAAAATTCTTCCATAACCTATAGTCAGTCCTCCGTATCCATGGTTCTTCCATATCCATGATTCCACCAACCCTGATTGTGCAGTATTGCAGTATTTACTATTGAAAAAAACCTGCATGTAAGTGAACTGTGCAGTTCAGACCCATGTGGTTCAAGGGTCAGCTGTGTTTATGTTGCTTGGTAGTGGGTGGCCTGTATCTGTTGTGCCTTTGATCAGTGCTGGAACTCCTAGCCGTATCTTTACAAGCATGCTTGTTCCGTGCTCTCCATCCTCCTGGTAGGGCGCCACTCTCATTCTGTCATCCATGTTTCTTCTTTTCATATTTTCTTCTTCCCTGTTTCTCTGGGCTGCATTTGAGGTTATTTCTTCAGATAGGTCAGTTCTTTGATTCTGTATTAAACTCTGTCTAACCTTTTTAATTATGTCTTTAAAGCATCATTTTTTTGAGCCTTGTGTCCCCAGTTTGTGGTAACTATCATCAGTGACTCTAGTAAAGCACTCTCATTTGTTTATTGTCTTGTATCTTTCATTTCCCTCTCCTTTTCCTTACTCCAGGCCACCATTCACATGTGTTTAATAATGTATATCTTTTTGTTTGTATATTATTGCAAAATTTGTATTGTGTTTTACAAAAGTAACAGCTTGTAACAGACCAAAAGCTTAAAAAGTCATTCACTATCAACTGTTTGAGGAACATTGCTGGAAGTGTTTCCCCGTCTGCACTTAGTCTTAATTGCTTTCTTATGACATCCTTTAATTTGTCGCTCTATGCTTGAATTTTCTGTCAACATGCAGTTAGTGCTAAAAGCTTGATTAGATTTGGAGTCAGTTGCTGTTTTTATCTTTTAAGTCAGGAATATTTTGTATGTGATTCTGTGTTTTCCACATGAAGCACATAATGTTTGGTTCTTTCACATTTATTGATGGTGAAATTGATCACCGGATTCATATGTATTGGCCTGATCCCACGTTATAAAGTTTCCCACCAGCCTTTCATCCAACAGTTTTGACATCCATTGATAGCCATTGCCTAGTCAATTTATTGCATTAGGGACTGTGAAGAGATGATTTTTAAAATGTTAACATCCTTCTGCATTTATCAACTGGAATTCTTATCTAAAGAACTCTTCCTTAGCAACTATTTTGTTATCCTAAAGTACATTTTGTAAATAAAGAGCAAAATAAATTCTTAGTTCTTTTCTCTTAATATATCAATTTTCAGAGTAATGGGTTACTGCCCTAGCAACCCTCTAGTGAGTGGTGGTTTTTGTTTCTGTTTTTAGTATCATTATGATCTCTTGGTGTGTGTGTGTGTTTAATCCACTTGATTTGTGGTCAGGCCTCATTTATTTGATGTTCACTTGTCCCATTTAAGCCAGTGGGATCACCTTCAGCTTAGCCCCTGTGTTCTTTTATATTTTCCCATTAGTCATTGATAGATTCCTTCAAGGTCTCTCAGGCTTATTTGGTGGAGTTCCTGCCACAAATCAAAGGTTCATCTACTTTATTCATAAAGTTAATTTTAGCTTTCTTGTACCTCTCTCGTATGCTTATTTTCTGTTTCTTTAATTTCTGCTCTTATCTTATTTGTTTTCATTCTTTCTTTCCTAGTTTAAGCATCTAAGTCTCTACGTATCTGTTGAAGTGCCACTTTTACTGATTCTCACAACTTTTTACATGCAGTATTATTTATATGTAGTATATTTTATATTATTTGATACATGGTACTTACAACTATTTTTAGTTTTAAGCTATGAATTCTTTGACCCATGAGTTATTTAGATGAGTGTTTTAAATTTTACAGTAGTTTATGTATACATGTTATATTGTTAAAGAGTTTGTTTTCATGTCATTTTTGTATGTATAGAGGAATTTCCCCAAATATATCACAGATTCTTCAAAACAATACTCTTAAATTTTATTTGTGTCTATTCCCTAACTATGTTTCTTGGCATGCAATACGTGGAATTAAAGGAATATAATGAATTAAAGGAACTATCATACTTTGTATTTTTTAGCCACACAAGAATTAAATTCTGAATAAGTCTACAAGTAGAATGGACAGTTATTTTAAAGCAGCAGTCAGTGACTTGGACAGACTTCTCGATGATTTTGAACAGAATCCAGGTTTGTTGATTTTTCATTTGTACCATTGATGTAATTTTAAAATGTTGGTAATTAGTACCCTTAGCAAAATAAGGTTTCAATTTTGGTCACATGGTTATCTTCTGTAAAACATTCACATATCTCATTATAATGAATTAGTGTAATCTTATACTGAATAGAACCAATAGCCAGACACAGAAGTAAGAAAACTAGACGTTTCTTTCCAGATATAAATTTAGGTAAAAGAAAGACCTTTAAAACCAGCATATGAACCAGCTAAAAGCAACTTGAGAGTTCTTCATGAAATTGGTATTTCGTTACTATGAAAGATCATGTCTTCCCTGTCTCAGGATGAAGACAAGGAACCTGGCGGGCAGCACAGAGAAGTTAGATCGTTTTGCAGCTTCTCCTCAGTCTGGTTTTTATAGTGCAACAGTTATTTTAAGTAGAGTTTCTATCATATTATGACATCTACATTTAAAGGTAAAAACCCCAAATAGTTTAAATCTAAATAAAAATAATTCTGAAATTATTATCAGTAAGAGAGTAATCTATCTCTGGTCTAAAAAAACAAGCTTAGAAGTTGTAGAAACCATAACATCTTTGTAATAATTTTGATTTGGGTCTCCTGACTAACATTATATTCCTGTTTTAATTAGATGAACAAGATTATCTCCAAGATGCACAAAAGGCGTATGATTCTAAGCACTATTCAGTCTCTTCGGAGTTGACTGCCTCACAAGTAACTTCATTGCTACCAAAGGATCAACAGTGCATTAATTGTTGTGTCTCATCAGAAACAGGTTATGAGACAAATCAGATTGCCCTGACTGAAGAAATACTTGAGGGACTAACTTCTATACAGAATGAAAAAAATGTAACAGGGCTTGATCTCCTTTCTTCTGTGGATGGTGGCACTTCAGATGAAATCCAGCCCCTATATATGGGACGATGTAGTAAACCTGTCTGTGATCTGATAAGTGACATGGGTAATTTAGTTCATGTAACTAATAGTGAAGAAGATATTAAAAAACTATTGCCAGATGATTCGAAGTCTGGTGGAGATTCCTTGATTGGACTGGGTTTATCTTCAGTATCAGAAACTTTCTGTGTGTCTTCAACAGACCATGGTAATAATACAGTCAGAGAGGAACAGAATGATGTCAGCTCTGAATTACAAAGCAGAGGAATCAGTGGAACTACAGAATTTGGTGTAAAAATGGATACAGCACTTTCAGATTCATGTAATTACAATGAGAAAGAAAATGTAGAGGATAAAAAGATCTCTAATCAGTCAGAACCAGTTGTTGATTTTAACATGCCATCTGCTTTGACTCAACAAAGTTCCAAAGTGTTTGATGCCAAAGACTACCCACAACACAAGAACCAGCTATGTGAGTTAGTAAAAGCTGTTGGCTGTTTGGTAGAAGAGAAGGAAGAGGTGCCAGGTAAAGCTGCCACAGAATGTTTAAAAGAAGGAGGCAGCAGTCTTCCAAAAAATGGAGGCTTATGCTTAAATGATTCAAATGTAAGAGATGAAAACTCCAAGTTACCCGACTTTTCCATTGAGGAAGATAGGACTGCTATATTTATAAAAGAATCTGTAAAAGAAGACTCCAGAAATTTAGATCTTAATGATAATAGAGATGTAATCCAAGATTCTGCTTCAGCTTTACATGTTTCAAGTGAAAATACATACTCCTCACTGTCCTGTCTTCCAGTACCTGCGTCTTTGTGTGGATCTTTAATTGACAGTAAAGGTCATGGTGATTTTTTACCCCAGAATGAAAATAAAGATAATGTACAGGATGCAGTGACTGTACATGAAGAAATACAGAAGAAAGTTACTCCAGGTGGGGAATCTTTGAAGGAGACTGATCTTTTGAAACAGGATAAATGTAAAAACATACTTCATCAGCCATTAACTGAAAAGATGGGAGATACAAAGGTAGATTCTAACCAGATGGTAATTAGAGTTGAATCTGTGGATTACCCTGATAACAGCAGTTCTTCTACACCCGCAGAATCTCAAATAGAGCTTTCTGGTGCTACTGCCCCAGAATCTCCTGATCATTGTGAAGGTCTCACTTTTTCAAGCAGTGATATTGATGGACAAGACTTAGATTACTTTAACATTGATGAAGGCATGAAAAGTGGTGCACCAATTAGTGATGCTGAACTTGATGCCTTTCTCACTGAACAGTATCTTCAGACAAGTAACATAAAATCATTTGAAGAAAATATAAATGATGCAAAGTCTCTAATGAATCAGATAGATATGAAAGGCCTAGATGATGGAAGTATTGATAATATATATTTCGATGCTGAAGCAGGAGCTACTGGGGAAAGTCCTGGTATTAATATGATTTGTGAAACAGTTGATAAACAAAATGCAGCTGAAAATGGTAGCCTTTCTTTAGGTGAAAAAAGTACAGTTCCAGTTGAACAAGGGTTATCTAGCAGTAAGTCTGAGATTACAAATGAATTATCAGTCTCTGATAGTAACAGTCAGTCTGTTCATGTTGGAGGGGCCAGACCTAAGCAATTGTTTAGTGTTCCATCAAGAACAAGGAGTTCAAAGGAATCAAATAAACTGGATATTCCAAATATGCCTGAAAGTAAACCCAGGATAACAAATACCACTGTTCCAACCACCTATACTACAGATTCTGTGACTGACCCTCGGGTTAGCTTCAATTCTAATTACATTGATATAGAAAGTAATTTTGAAGGTGGGTGTGGTTTTGTAACTGCAAATGAAGAATCTCTTCCTGCAAACACTTGCAAAGATGGCCTTGTTTTGGGCCAGAAACAACCTACTTGGGTTCCTGATTCAGAAGCTCCAAATTGTATGAACTGCCAAGTCAAATTTACTTTTACAAAACGGAGACATCATTGCCGAGCATGCGGAAAAGTAAGCTATAAAAATGTTTGTCTTTTATTCTTTTGAGGCATTTTAAATGAAATTTTATATGACAGAAAAACTGATTAATAGACGATTAAAAGATTCAGTTAATTTAAAATCATTGTTTTTCATTTATGTGGAAATATATAAAGCACTGCCATTTTTATAGATTGCTTGAAGTTTGAATAAATGTCACACAGTCATGGGTATTACATACCAGGAAATGAGGAACGCTGATTTTTGTGAAATCTAACAATGTGTGTCATTTTCTCCCTGACATTAATACATCAGATGTACAGAATTCAGTTAGATTCCAGTTTATCCTTGAATACTTAATTTCAGGACTATTCTGCAGGTAGTGTTATGCTTGATACCTGAGGTAAACACGGAGAAAAAAAGCAGATTGACTTGCCCGAGGTTCAGAACACTGCAGATAACTTCATTTGTGTTCTGTCTTAATTGTCTGTGAATTCTAAGACTTGCCTATAGAAATAACATTGCATTTTTTCCCAAAATGGCAACCCACTCCAGTATTCTTGCCTGGAGAATCCCACGGACGGAGGAGCCTGGTGGGCTACAGTCCACGGGGTCGCAAAGAGTCGGACACGACTGAGTGACTTCACTTTAGTTGCAGCAAGTAAGGGCTACTGTTTAGTTGCAGTATGCAGGCTTCTCACGGCAGTGACTTCTCTTGTTGAGGCTCACAGGCTCTAGGGCACAGGCTTAAGAGTTGTGGCACACGGGCTTAGCTGCTCTGCGGCACGTGGGATCCTCCTGGATCAGGGATGGAACCTGTGTCTCCTGCATTGGCCTGCAGAAGCCCTCTATTTGTGGTTTTTGTTTTGTTCTGTTTTTTTTTTTTAACTGAGTGTAGTTGATTTATAATATTATGAAAGTTTCAAGTGTACAACATAGTGATTCCCAATTTTTAAAGATTATACTCCATTTGTAGTTATTATAAAATCCTGGCTATATTCCCTGTGCTATACAACACATCCTTGTAGTTTATTTTGTACTTGTTAGTTTGTGCCTTTTAATCCTCTGCCCCTGTCTTGCCCTTCCCCACTTTCCTCACTGGTAACCACTAGTTTGTTCTCTGTAAATCTGAGGCTGTTTCTCTTTTGAATAACATTCTACTTCTAAAAGTTGTAAAGGAAGGAGACCTCCCTGACAGTCCAGTGGTTAAGACTGTACTTCCACTGCATGGAGTGTGGGTTTGATCCCTGATTGGGATTTGAAGATCTCACATGCAATGCAGCACAACCAAAAAGTTTAAAAAAAAAAAAAAGGTTTGTAAAGGATGACAGAAAGCTTTTAAAATTGTGAACTTATTACTTAAGAAAGTTTTTTTCCCCTTCTGATTAGTGTAATTGATTTAAAGGGATTCTCATCAGTAATATAATTTTAAGTTGTAGAAACCTCATTTAAGTAAAACAATAAAAATAAAAAATCATTTTAATAATTACCTATGATTACAGTGGTTAGAAAAATTGTCATGTAATCAGAAAAATGGTGTTTGCCTCCAGTAGGTATAACCATGCTTGAAACAAAATCAAATTTGATATTTTATTCTCTTCAGGTATTTTGCGGTGTCTGTTGTAATAGGAAGTGTAAATTGCAGTATCTAGAGAAGGAGGCAAGAGTATGTGTAGTCTGCTATGAGACTATTAGTAAAGGTGAGTATTAATCTGACATATCTTCTTCCAGTAATTGAATATATCTTAAAAACAACTAGATTGTGACAAAGATAAACTTCTTTATTTTCTTAAGGCGAGGACCTAGTGTTGACTTATCTGGCTTAGGTGGGACATCCCAAGGCTTGGTTTCTCTTCTTTTTGTTCCACTCTCACAATTATTACTACCAGTCTGGAAAGGAAGCATTCAGTTTCTGGAATGGCAGTTCATTAACTTTTAACAGGTACCAAGTCCCTAAATGCTACATTTCATCTGCCTATTTGTTTTTGTCACCATCATTGTCATCCTCATCATCTTAATCTAAACATTTATAGAATATCTACCAGTAAATAGTATCCAGTCTTATATATTAATAGCATAAGGCAAGATAATAGTTCCCACCTTATAGAAAATTACAACCTACAGTGGGAATGAAAGATAAGATAGTAATATTTATAATTTTTATATAAATTTGTAGAATTGTTACACTATTTGTACAGTTTCATCTTGTACATATTTCTTTCCTTTCTCAGTTTTATAATTTTGTTTGTATGTTTAGCTAGTTTACTATTATTATCAGCAGAAATCTTGGTGGTCTTGCTTGAGTTCTCACAGTTGTGTATGTGTCTGTATATGTGTATGTTTGTTTTTTTCTTCAAATACACATTTGTTCTTTTGAGTACTTCTTGGCATTTTTAAAGATTTGTTGACAGTTTAATTCCTAATTCCAAGCAAATATTACTTGGGACTTTTTAGACCAGACCTGTGCACTAGCTCAGGTACTGCTTCCTGTTAGCCAGGAGAATAAATACTTGATAATAATTTGTTTTTCTCTTTTGAATGAAGATAAATTTTTTCAGCAATTCTTCAAAAAGCTCTGATGTGAGTCTGTTAGCCTGAGGTAAGCTGCTTTACTCCCTGCTGTTGACCTCTGCTCTGGAAGATAATAGAGTATAAATCTTTTAATATTTCCATAATACCACCAGTCTTTGTGAAGAATTTAAGTACTTAGAGTTGTTTTGTATTTTGCTTATGCCATTTCAGTAGTCTTTAAGACTACTGCTGGTGCTACTGGCCAAGCAATCTGCTAGAATTAAGAAATCTTAGAGCAAGCTCCAACATAATTATGTCTCCCTGGTTAAAAATAAAGCAGCCATGAAGATTTGAAACATTCTTTGAGTTGACAAGTTAGATTTTTAGGTGAACATTAAAATATATTCTGACTTTAAGGATCCATCCAGGAGAGATGATACAGTCATTAAAGAAATCTACTAGGAAACTGAGATCAAGCATTGGTTTATTAAAGAAAATATTTTGAATGGATTTGTTTATTTAGGTATCTGTTTTATTTATTCTGTTTTGATATAACATGTAATTTCATTTGTGACTCTGTTTATCATTAATTTATACACCATAAGAAAACATAAATAAGTTACTTTAACACCAGCATCAGGGTTGAAAATAGTAGACATGATCATTTAAAATAGTATTACTAATAAGAGGAGAAAAATGTCTCAAGGACTTTTTTTAAGACAAATTCCAGGAAGAAGTTTCATTATAGACTGGATATGAGGAAGTTGTGCTAAGACTTTGTAAATTTTAAAGAAGCATGCATGTGAGTGCCATTACATAAACTTAGGGTAAGTTGGAAATTACTTTGAAACTCTGAATATTATGTTTGATTAGTGGAAGTCATTGCATGAGAGTGCTAATTCAGTGGCGCTTGAAGAAGATTATTGTAGCAGTGGCAGCATCTGTAGCAGATCAATTTGGAAAAATGCTTACAGGAGAGCTACCAGTGCTGTTCCATGTACTTTGGATACAAAATCATTCAACAGTGTACAGACACTGTTCTGTGCTTTAGAGATCCAGCTGAAAACAACACATATTTTCTGTTTTTATGGAACTTTTTGATCTCCTAGAGCTTATGAATGTGGGGAGTGATGGATAGGATAGCAAAGAATATCAGATAGTGATAATATTCTAAATCAAAATAAAAGAGTGTAAGAGGGATAGATGGTAACAGATTCAGGGGCAAGAGGTGGTCATTTTAAAAGGTGGTAAGAATAAGGGTTTATGATAAGATGATATTTAAGCAGAGACTTGAAGGAGATAAGAGAATAAAGCTATGTGGCAGAACATGCCAGGCAGAGAGACCTGTAACAGCACAGACCCTAACCTGGAAGAGTGCTTGCTTCACTGCTGAACAAGAAGGCCTCAGTGGCTGTATCATGATGAGTAGGTAGGATTTTAGGGAGAAATGATGTCAGCTAACTAGGAAAGCAGAGGCGGAATTAATAGAAATGTAGACTAAGACAGAGTCTTGTGGGCCACTGTAACAACTTAAATTTTCATTTCAGTAGGGAAGCCATTAAAGGATTTTAAACAGAAGAGTGATGTGATACGATTTATGTCTTTAAAGAATCACTAGGAACTATACTGGAAATAGACTGTAAGGGTACAAGGGCAAAAAACAGATGGTCATGTTAAGTAACAGTGATTTTCTTTAGTAGATACCAAACATAAGCCAAAATTATATTGAAATAACTAATTGGTAGCTTATACTGAAGTAGAATGCTGCCAACTAAAATAAGGAAGTAAGAATATTATCTTTCCCACGTTCTACTTCTTGTTTCGCCATTTGATTTTTTTCTCCTTACAACTTGAAAAATAGAGTATTTATCATAACTTACTTTGAAGTTTAAAAACATCTGAGATGAATTTTTTTTCCCTTTATAGCTCAGGCATTTGAAAGAATGATGAGTCCAACTGGTTCTAATCTTAAATCTAATCATTCTGATGAGTGTGCCACCGTCCCGCCTCTTCAGGAGACTCAAACATTGAGTATACCTTCACCTACAGCTTTACCAATCTCAGCACTTAAACAACCAAGTGTTGAAGGTAACTAGAAGAAAATGCTGTCTAATATTAAAGATAATTATTAAAATAGAAGTTTTCTAATATTCAGGGAATCTAGTGAGAATAGAGAACCTAGACTAGCTACCAGAAGGAACTTAATACAGGAAAGTAGTTAGAAGGGTATGAAGGGTATGTATGTTAGAAGGGTAGAAGAACAAAAAGGGCATGCTCATGTGACACTCAAGGGTGGAAGAAAAGCTATGACAAACCTAGACAACGTATTAAAAAGAAGAGACATTACTTTGCCGACAAAGATCCGTCTAGTCAAAGCTATGGTTTTTCCAGTAGTCATGTATGGATGTGAGAGTTGCACCATAAAGAAGGCTGAGCACTGAAGAACTGATGCTTTTGAACTGTGGTGTTGGAGAAGATTCTTGAGAGTCCCTTGGACTGCAAGCAGATCCAACTAGTCCATCCTTAAGGAAATCAGTCCTGAGTGTTCATTGGAAGGACTGATGCTGAAGCTGAAGGTCCAGTACTTTGGCCACCTGATGCGAAGAGCCAACTCATTGGAAAAGACCCTGATACTAGGAGGGATTAAAGGCGGCAGGAGAAGGGGATGACAGAGGATGAGATGGTTGAATGGCATCACCGACTCAATGGACATGATTTTGGGCAAGCTCATGGAGATGGTGATGGACAGGGAGGCCTGGCGTGCTGCAGTCCATGGGGTCTCAAAGAGTCAGACACAACTGAGTGAGTGACCAAGTGACTCAGAGATTAGTAAGTGCAGGAAGCAGCCGCTATCCCTGGGGTTGGGAGAATGAAAGGGGAGAGTCAGTGTTACTAGAACTCAGTACAGGAATACCAGGAGATGCTTGGTTCTCAGACTTGGTGTTCATGGTAGGGTACCACATCATGCGACTGGTGCTGTTGCTTCTAGAGGAACACCAGGTGGCAAATGCTGGGGCCATTAAGGAGCCTCATAGGATTGGTGTCAAGATGACTGAAGGAGTGTTCCCAGCTTGATTAATTGATTGATGTAAGGAGTACTGAAACTCACAGGACATGTAGGTATATCTGGTGGTGCTGCTGCTGCAGAGATCCTGGCGGGAACTAAAAACAGAAAGAATTCCTTCTCTTCCCACCTTTCAGTCTTCAACCAGTGCCTGTCATTAGTACCCTGACCAGAACCAACTAGCAGGGGGTCTGGGACTTGCGCTTTTCAGATGTCCAGAGAGTATCAAAGAGCACCATGTGGAAGGGTGGGCTTGGATTTGAAAGACAATAGGTAAATAATTGGCATGTCTCCCTTTCCTTAAAAATCTGTTTTTAAATGTGTATTTCACCACAATAAAAAATGTTTCTTATATCTTCTAAAAAACTTTTAAAGATTTAAAAACCTTTGGTCTCTCTGTTCGTTTCTACAACCTATTGTAGTAGGATCTTGAGTAAAACCTGTACAGACTTTTATTTAATTTTCAAATTGAAATATAGTTGATTTACAATGTTGTGTTCTTTTCAGGTGTATGATGCAGTGATTCAGTTATATATGTATATATATTCTTTTTCAGATTCTTTTCCCTTATAGGTTATTATAAAATATTGAGTGTAGTTCCCTGTGCTATTCAGTACTGTGTATATTTTTCAACATAAACTGTTAGTCTGTAACATGCTAGAAAATAACTAATTGTCAGACAAATTCAAGCATTTCTGTCAACTATTTTGAGTTTCACTTATCTCTAACTTAATAGCTATTTTCTATTTATCATTGTAACTTAAGAGGTTCAGTATGTATGGTTATATATGACAACTCTAAAGATGATGAATCTGCTTTTTAAAATATTTATATATTTTCTTATATTGACTTTAAAATTATTAAATTATGAAGCATTGCAAATACAGGAAAGATTCCTTTTTAAATATATCCACCCATGTTGCAGAAATTATATATGAATCCAATTTTTTCAGTGTTGTTTGTATTTTGATATGGAAAGTTGGTCCTTTTGATGTTATGTTCTAAAATCTGGTAGGAATTTTCATAACCTTCCTCCATAGATGCTTTTTAACAAAAGAGAACAGATATTTATGCTGACATCTAGTTATTTCCTCCAAATTTGAGAGGAAAATATTAATTACTATTAAGAAATGTAAATTAATTATATTTAAAAATGTAAATATCCAACATTATAAGAACAAAACATGTCATGCTTCTGTTAAGTTAGAAGTAGAAATTGACCTCGGATGCCCAAATGATCCCATTTCTTTTTTTAGACTTTTTATGCTTCTTTCTTCTGTTCTTCATACTTTTTCCCTTTGCTTACCTTCCACGCTCTGGTCTATTCCATTTTCCCTCCCTGTGCTTTAGTCCCTAAACTTTATTTGGTCTCCATACTCACAAAGTTAGCCTTAATAATATAGGCTTTAAATCTACATTTGATGTCTTTAAGGTGTAACCTCTCCTGTCTACACTTTTTTTGACTAAGGGATTCCTAGGGCCAGCCCTGCCTTTGTAGGAATTAGGAAAAAAACTATTCCAGGTAGATGAATCACAAAAAGCTATTTCTGTAGGCCTTAAAACCCTGAAATGCAGGGCTTGCCAATAGTTAGAAAAAGTTTTTGAAAACTTTTCCTGACCTATTTAATATTAAATCATTGCAATATCAAATTAAAATGCATTACTTTTTTAAACTGATTCTAGGATTATGCTCCAAAGAACAGAAGAGAGTATGGTTTGCAGATGGTATATTGCCCAATGGTGAAGTTGCAGATACAACAAAATTATCATCTGGAAGTAAAAGATGTTCTGAAGACTTTAGTCCTCTCTTACCCGATATGCCGTTGGTAAGGAATCTAAAGAATGACTTGCTAATTAGTAAAATTTTATTTCATAGGTAATTCCTTGTATGATTATTAGAGTCGTTGTTTAGTTGCTAAGTCATATCTGACTCTGACGACCCCACAGACTATAGCCTGCCAAATCCCACGGACTGAGGAGTTTGGCAGGCTATAGTCTGTGGGGTCGTCAGAGTCAGATATGACTTAGCAAGAATACTGGAGTGGGTTGCCATTTCCTTCTCCAGGGGATCTTCCTGACCCAGGGATTGAACCTGCCTCTCCTGCATTGGTAGGCGGATATTTTACCACTGAGCCACCAGAGAAGCCCCCGATTACTAGAGTACTTTTTAAAAAATTCTTTGAGCTTCATTAAATGAGAAACATATGATGTAGTGAATATATTTTAAATTTTATTTTTTAATGCCAGTTTAAGGCAATGATTCTTAAATTTTTTTTTAATCTCAGGACCCCTTTATGCTCTTAAAAATTATTGAGAACTCAAAAGAACTATAGGTTATGTGGGTTATGTTTATTGATAATTACTGAATTAAAACTGACAAAAATTTTAAACAAATAAAAATAAACTCAGAAATAATATTTTTATGAAGAGTTTTCAAAATAAAAGTTTAGTGAGAGGAATAACATCGTTTTATTATTTTGTGTGAATTTCTTTAACATCTGGCTTAATAGAAGATAGATTGTTACATCTACTTCTAAATTCAGTCTGTTGTGATATGTTGTTTCAGTTAAACTAAATGAAGAAAATCCTGGGACTTCACTGACTTCCTGAAAGGGTGTTGAGATCACTGGACCACATTTTGAGAACCACTAGTATGGGGAAATAGAACTGAGATTTAGTAAGGCAATTCAGACTAATTTGTTTAATGATTTTCAAACATTCAGTGAAGTATCTGATGGTAGTATATATGTTTATATTTACAGAGATGTACTAGGTATTAAATAGAAGACATAATATAGAATCCCAACCTACTAAGAACTCTTAATTGTAAAATAGTATAATACTTATAAAAGCAAGTATTAACATATGAAGTAGAAATCTTGTTTATTCATTAAACAGAGATTTATTGAGCATCTCCTCTGAGCCAGTTACCTGGTTTATCCAGGGTACATATATTAGACAAGATGCACATGTATCCTCTTTTCAAGTTCCCATACTATGTAAACTTATGTTGTTTGTCAGTAAGAATTCATGAGCTAGGTTTTACAAGGAGCCGTAATTACCAAAAGTAATTCCCAAAAGTATGTTCCTTAGCTAGCACCTACCCTCAATCAATATTTTAACAAAATGGAATTTTTACAGAGGCTAGTATTACTTGAGTTCATAAACAGTTCTCTATTGACTCAGGTTTGGCCAGTCTAAAAAAGCGGGGGGCGGAGGGGGGCTTAATTGAAGCAGATTTAATGTATAGTTTATTCCAGATCGCTACTGTTGTGGAATATATCGATCATTTTGCTTCCTAACCACTCCCCTCTCCGCCTTCTCCCCTTTTCCTCTTCCTTGCCACCTCTCAGCCAGGCATTTTTGTCATTAGGAGGAGGAGTGCCTTGGGTTGAACTAATAAACATGCTCACTTTGTGGTATGGAATAGGATCCTGAATTTCTCCTTGCCTCCTTTTTCCAGTCTATGAAATTAAAGTCACACTTAGCTGAGCATATAGTAAAGCTAAACCTGTGTGTACTTGAATTTAGAAGCAAGATGGTACTGTTTCTTGGGAAATTTGGCTTCTAAAGAATTTCTGAGCCCATTTTGATTTTATTTATTCTTTTAAAAAGATATCTTTTGACTGTAGAAATCAATATTTCACATTTGAGCAGAGACCATGAACTGATTTGGGCTTTGTCCTCTGTATTTCACAGATGGTAGACACAGTGGACCATGCCCATTCTATTCCAGTGGAAGAACCAAACAGTGACACAGGAGATACAAGAAATGAGATAATTCGAAGTCCTACTTGTCAGGTTCCACTTGTGGAAAAACTGCGTGCGAACACAGGAACTGAGGGGTTGCCTGCATCTGCTGCTTTTACACTAGACGATGATGTTTTTGCAGAAACCGAGGAGCCATCAGATCCTACTGATATCTTGGTTAACAGCAGTTTACCTGTTGCTAGTGCTTCAGATTATAGGTTATTGTGTGGTATTGATGATAATGTTTGCAATAAGATTAGTCTTCTACCTGATGATGAGGACAGCTTGCCCCCCCTTCTGGTTACATCTGGAGAAAAGGGATCAGGTAGGATAGCATTTATTTAAAAAGCAGTTTTGTTATTGTTTTTTAAAAGAAGAATATATTGATGAGTTTTGTCTCTGATATATGAAATGTTATTTTTTTAAACTTACTGTGGTTGAAATATGTATGATGGCATGGAACACTAGTTTACAAAAAGTCTTACTGTATAAAAACAATTCTAAAAAGATCTGACCTCTTGAGTTTATTTGAATGTGAATGTGATTCACTTATTTGGGTCCCTAATTTAAAGTCCAGTACAGCAGAAAAATTCATAGACTCTAAGTCCTGTATTAGTTTTGACTCCATATCATTTTTTTTTAAAGATGCATAGTGCCTAAAGAAAAGAGAATTGGATTGGATGACAGAAATAGAAATTTTAGTTCCTCATCTGCTACATAATATACCTATGACTTGAAGCATAATTTAATCTTTTGGGCCTCAGCTTCCTTTGTAAAAGAAAATAATATAGGTGGTCTCTAAGGACCTTTTTAAGCTGGAGATTCTGTGGCTATCTCCCACCTTGGAATAGTTCCCTAAGAATACATCCATGTAACTCCAGGCGTTATGCTGCATCCCACATGAAATGAGTATGTTCTGTCCCTGATAGTGTAGGAGAATGAAGGCTAGGATCTCTGTTCTGTAGGTAGGAGCTATTTCATGATCCTAGTGATAGTGGCAAAAATACTGTAAGCCTGATCTTTGCATGCCATTGGTATATTTTCCTGTCGATTGTCAAGTTCTTTCTTAGCCACTTGTCACTGACCTAAGGCATATCGCAGCAAGCAGTATATACAGTTTGGGTCTAGACTACTTTTACAGTTGCAAATTTCAGAATTTATAATTGGAGTGGCTGGCAGATTGGAATTGACTTTAGAAAACTGTCTTAAAAGCTTAAAGGTGCTGAAATTGTGTCAGTATACTGTTTAATCAACATATTTGTGTATAGACTATATATGTAATATAATTGATCAGAATTTATATGTATTCTAATATTAATATATTCACATAAGTTGTAAAGTAAAAATTAGTAGTATATAACAGTTGTCTGGTTGTTGATTGATTTCATGACATGTGTTTTTGCTTTTTAACTGAGATCAAGTCATTGGCGGATTTATAAATGTGGCTTTTTTATGATAGGCATATTTAACAGGAGACCTGTTTATTCTAATTAATATGTTATCTTTATGTTTTAGTGCCTGTAGTAGAAGAACACCCATCTCATGAACAAATCATTTTGCTTCTTGAAGGCGAAGGTTCTTGTCCTGTTACTTTTGTCTTAAATGCTAATCTACTTGTGAATGTCAAGTTAGCATTTTGTAAGTAACGATTTATTTTTCTTTGCCTAATTGGTAAGCAGGATTTCTGAATCATTAATTTCATTGTCAGGTTGAATTTTGATTCGCAACTGTAAAAAAATAAGCAGTATTAGATACTGATTTTTTTAGTCAAATATTAATATAAATAAATTTTGCAGTTTTACATGCAATGAGATTTGAAGTAATAGTTTAAATATTTACTTAGTTCAGTCACTTGGTTGTGTCCGACCCTTTGCGACCTCATGGACTGCAGTACACCAGGCCTCCCTGTCCATCACCAACTCCCGGAGCCTACTCAAACTCATGTCCATTGAGTCAGTGATGCCATCCAACCATCTCATCCTCTGTCATCCCCTTCTCCTCCCACGATCAATCTTTCCCAGCATCAGGGTCTTTTCAAGAGAGTCAGTTCTTCGCATCAAGTAGCCAAAGTATTGGAGTTTCAACTTCAGCATCAGTCCTTCCAATGAATATTCAGGACTGATTTCCTTTAGAATGTACTGGTTGGATCTCCTTGCTGTCCGAGGGACTCTGAAGAGTCTTCTCCAAACCACAGTTCAAAAGAATCAATTCTTCGGTGCTCAGCTTTCTTTATACTTCAGCTCTCACATCCATACATGACTACTGGAAATACCATAGCTTTGACTAGATGGACCTTTGTCGGCAAAGTAACGTCTCTGCTTTTTAATATGCTGTCTAGGTTGGTCATAATATTTCTTCCGAGGAGCAAGCGTCTTTTAATTTCATGGCTGTGGTCACCGTCTGCAGTGATTTTGGAGCCCCCCCCAAAATAAAGTCTGTCACTGTTTCTATTGTTTTCCCATCTGTTTGCCATGAAGTGATGGGATAAGATGCCATGATCTTAGTTTTCTGAATGTTGAGTTTTTTTGTTTTTTTTTTTTTTGAATGTTGAGTTTTAAGCCAACTTTTTCACTCTCCTCTTTCACTTTCATCAAGAGGCTCTTTAGTTCTTCACTTTCTGCCATAAGGGTGGTGGTCATCTGCATATCTGAGGTTATTGATATTTCTCCCAACAATCTTGATACCAGCTTGTGCTTCATCCAGTCCAGCATTTTGCATAATGTACTCTGCAGATAAGTTAAATAAGCAGGGTGACAATATACAGCCTTGACGTACTCCTTTCCCGATTTGGAACCAGTCTGTTGTTCCATGTCCAGTTCTAACTGTTGCTTCCTGACCTGCATACAGGTTTCCCAGGAGGCAGGCCAGTTTGTTGTAATCCTCACCGTCAAAGGCTTTGGCATAGTCAATAAAGCATATGTTTTTCTGGAACTCTCTTGCTTTTTCAGTGATCCAGCGGGTGTTGACAATTTGATCTCTGGTTCTTCTGCCTTTTCTAAACACAGCTTGAACATTTGGCAGTTTACGGTTCATGTACTGTTGAAGACTGGCTTGGAGAATTTTGAGCATTACTTTGCTAGCGTGTGAGATGAGTGCAATTGTGCGGTAGTTTAAGCATTCTTTGGCATTGCCTTTCTTTGGGATTGGAATGAAAACTGACCTTTTCCAGTCCTGTGGTCACTGCTGAGTTTTCCAAATTTGTTGGCATATTGAGTGCAGCACTTTCACAGCATCATCTTTTAAGGTTTAGAATATCTCAACTGGAATTCCATCACCTCCACTAGCTTTGTTTGTAGTGATGCTTCCTCAGGCCCACTTGACTTCGCATTCCAGGCTGTCTGACTCTAGGTGAGTGATCACACCATTGTGATTATCTGGGTCATGAAGATCTTTTTTATATAGTTCTTCTGTATATTCTTGCCACCTCTTCTTTATATCTTTTGCTTCTGTTAGGTTCATACCACTTCTGTCCTTTATTGAACCCATCTTTCCATGAAATGTTCCCTTGGTATCTCTAATTTTCTTGAAGACCTCTCTAGTCTTTCCCATTCTATTGTTTTCCTGTATTTCTTTGCATTGATCACTGAGGAAGGCTTTCTTATCTCTTCTTGCTGTTCTTTGGAACTCTGCATTCAGATGGGTATATCTTTCCTTTTCTCCTTTGCCTTTTGCTTCTCTTCTTTTCTCAGGTATCTGTAAGGCCTCCTCAGACAACCATTTTGCCTTTTTGCATTTCTTTTTCTTGGGAATGGTCTTGATCACTGCCTCCTGTACGATGTCACGAACCTCCGTCCATAGTTCTTCAGGCACTTTGTTTATCAGATCTAATCCCTTGAATCTATTTGTCACTTCCACTGTATAGTCATAAGGGATTTGATTTAGGTCGTACCTGAATGGTCTAGAGGTTTTCTCTACTTTCTTCAGTTTAAGTATGAATTTGGCAATAAGGAGTTCATGATCTGAGCCACAGTTAGCTCCCGGTCTTGTTTTTGCTGACTGTATAGAGTTTCTCCATCTTTGGCTGCAAAGTATATAATCAATCTGATTTAGGTATTGATCATCTGATGATGTCCATGTGTAGAGTCTTCTTTTGTGTTGTTGGAAGAGGGTGTTTGCTATGACCAGTGCGTTCTCTTGGCAAAACTCTATTAATCTTTGCCCTGCTTCATTCTGTACTCCATGGCCAAATTTGCCTATTACTCCAGGTATTTCTTGCATCTACTTTTGCATTCCAGTACCATATAATGAAAAGGATATCTTTTATGGGTGTTAGTTCTAGAAGGTCTTGTAGGTTTTCATAGAACTGTTCAACTTCAGCTTGTTTAGCATTACTGGTCTAGGCATAGACCTGGATTACTGTGATATTGAATGGTTTGCCTTGGAAACAAACAGAGATCATTCTTTCATTGTTGAGATTGCATCCAAGTACTGCATTTTGGACTCTTTTGTTGACTGTGATGGCTACTCCATTTCTTCTAAGGGATTCTTGCCCACAGTAGTAGATGTCAAGGTCATCTGAGTTAAATTCACCCATTCCAGTCCATTCAGTTCACTGATTACTAAAATATCAGTGTTCACTCTTGCCATCTCCTGTTTGACCACTTCCAATTTGTCTTGATTCATCGACCTAACATTCCAGGTTCCTTGCAATATTGCTCTTTAAAGCATCGGACTTTACTTCTATCACCAGTCACATCTACAACTGGATGTTGCTTTTGCTTTGGCTCTGTCTCTTCTTTCTTTCTGGAGTTATTTCTCCTCTGATCTCCAGTAGCATATTGGGCACCTACCAACTGGGGGAGTTCCGGTGGACCACATTTGGTCAGAACTCACCACCATGACCTGTCCGTCTTGGGCGGCCCTACAGGGCATAGCTCATAGTTTCATTGAGTTAGACAAGGCTGTTGTCCATGTGATCAGATTGGTTAATTTTCTCTGATGGTGGTCTTCATTCTGTCCGCCTCTGGTGGAGAAGGATAAGAGGCTTATGCCAGCTTCCTGATGGGAGAGACTGACTGAGGGGGAAACTGAATCTTGTTCTCATGGGCGGGGCCATGCTCAGTAAGGGGCTGTGTTCCCTCCCTGTTATTTGACCTGAGGCCAAAACTATTGAAATAATCTTACACAGTTACACAAGTAATCTTATACAATTCAGTTTAAAGTTTTTGTGAGAACATTGGGGAAATAAGGAGTTTGAAAAGTTGTGCTTCATGCATAGGACAATTAGAAGTTGACATTTATAGTTGTTTGCTTTTGTCACTTAAGATTCCTCAGACAAATACTGGTACTTCTCAACCAATGGATTGCATGGCTTGGGACAGGCAGAAATTGTTATTCTATTGTTATGTTTGCCAAATGAAGATACTCTTCCTAAGGACATCTTCAGATTGTTTATCACCATTTATAAGGATGCTCTGAAAGGTACAGTATTTTATTTTTAACTGTTCAGACCAGAGGATGGGTAAATGAGGGGCATTTTGCAGTGCTAACTATACTAAAGGTTTATTTTATGAAGAGATTACTGATTACTTAAAAGAGCTTAGTCATCATTTTCAGTCTCCTTAAATCTAACATT
This sequence comes from Dama dama, assembly GCF_033118175.1. NCBI lineage: Eukaryota > Metazoa > Chordata > Mammalia > Artiodactyla > Cervidae > Dama > Dama dama. The sequence continues at coordinate 82,048,066 of NC_083689.1, forward strand.
TTACGTGATTAGTGTCTTTATTGTTTTCTTTTCTATTTTAAAAGGTAAAATATATTTACCTTCTTGATCTTTTTATGTGTCTACACAGTAGTCCCCCTTTATCTGCAGGGGATAAGTTCCAAGACCTCAGTGGCTGCCTAAAACTGGAAATGGTACCGAACCCTATTGTACTATTTTTCTGTAGTATATATATACTATATGAAAAATAGCATATATGTATGTGTATATATATATATATATATATATGTGCTGTGCTCAGTCGTGTCCGACTCTTTACGACCCCATGGACTGCAGCCTACCAGGCTCCTCTCTCCATGGAGATTGTCCAAGCAAGAGTACTGGAGTGGGTTGCGATGCCCTCCTCCAGAGAATCTTCCCAACCCAGGAATCAAACTTAGGTCTCCTGTATTGCAGGCGGATTTTTTACTGTCTGAGCCACCAGGGACATCCAAGAATACTGGAGTGGGCAGCCTCTCCCTTCACGGGAGGGCTTCCTGACCCAGAAATCGAACTGGGGTCTCCTGCATTGCAGGCAGGTTCTTTACCAGCTGAGCCACACAGACACCACACACATACTATTTTTTCATACATACCTATGATGAAGCTTAATTTACAAATTAGGCAGAGTAAGAGAACATCCGAATTGCCAACATCACTTCTCTTGTGCCTTGGGGCCAATGTTAAGAAAAACAAGGGTTACCTGAACACAAGCACAGTAACTGTAACAGTTGATCCAATAACTGAGACTGCTCCTGAGCGACTAGTGGCCTGTAGCATATGCAGTGTGAGCATGCTGGACAAACAACCCATGGTGTGCTTCACATCCCAGTGGGGAGGGGCAGGATAGCAAGAGATTTATTTAATTTTCCATTTGGTATTTTTGGACCACAATTGACCAGAAACCATGGAAAGGCTTTTCACTTGACCATGAAGTAAGGAGAAAAGTTTAAAAACACCTGTGGTTAGAAACATTCTCAAATTTTTGTTCACAATTCCCAATCCGCAGAAATAACTGCACTTTGTGCACACAAGGTATTTAATGCTTCTTCAAGAGTGAAAGTAAGGAAAATATATTGCTTTTCTTTAAGAAAGTTTATATTGGGACATTCAGACTCAGAATGCCACTTCAAAACAATTCAAAATCTTTTTATTAATGATTTTATTTCTAGGAAAATATATAGAAAACTTGGACAGTATTACCTTTACTGAGAGTTTTCTCAGCAGCAAGGATCATGGAGGATTTTTATTTATTACACCTACTTTTCAGAAACTTGATGATCTCCTATTACCAAGTAATCCTTTTCTTTGTGGAATTCTTATCCAGAAGCTAGAGATTCCCTGGGCAAAGGTTTTTCCTATGCGTTTAATGTTGAGATTGGGTGCAGAATATAAAGGTAAGTTTTAGAATAATAAGTTATATAGGTTCATATACTGACTGTAAATAAGAATTTCACATATCATTAAAATGAATTTTTAATGTATTAATGGGACTACTTTTTGTTTTTGTTTTACTACTTTTGTTTTGATGTACTTTTAAAATTCTAAAACAGCCCTCCTCTGGTACAAGATTAGTCTAGACAGCCTTGATATGTTATGAGTTTCTAGATGTTCATAATTATTATATTATTAACTTAACATTAAAAATTTTTTGAACTTCAAGACCAAACACAGAAACCCTTGAAAAGTTTTCTTAAAAGTATTTCCTGTAAGGAGTTCATTTTGTTATGTTGCCTATATATTAAGAAGGTAAATCATTGTGCCTTACCCCAATTTGTACATACTATAATGCCAGACATAAATGGTTGTGAAGTAATAGTCCAGGCTTATGTATATTTCTAAGGTTATCTCTAAGCTAAAATAATTTATGTGTTAGACTTTTGTCCCTTACAAAAAAGAGTAATTTATTTATTGCATGTAAAGTATATCACATATAAGGAAAATGTAGGCATTTGCTTCTCATTTAATGGATATTTTCTTGGAGGAAAAGTAAATGTAGAGAAGTTATAAAAGTGACCATTTCTATTTCAAAATGGACAAATTCCATGAAAGAGACATACATTTAAATCTATTTGGCAAATTTATTAATCTCTAATTTGAATGGATGGTCCTTACCATTTAAGATTTAAATACGTGATACTATTAAATTGTGTTGTAAGAAGTAAAAAATTAACTTTCATCTCAGGTTTTGTACTGTGAACCAGAGAGCTTAAGAGATAGCATTCTGAGCCATGTGTTTCATCCATTCAGCCTCATGTTTTGTCTCTGATACTGATACTTGTATGTTATTTTTATGGAAAGTTAGGTCAAAATACTGGCTAATCTTAAATCATTATGGAACATAATAATCTGTAAATTTGGCCAGTATTTTTGCCAGTATCACTTCTATATACTAAATCTGTTTTTCTTATACTGAAAATAGGAAAATCACAGAGTAATATTTTGAGAGACTTCTCAAAATATCAGGTTGGAGCTGGAAAACTATGACAGCTGTTTAGTGGTAATGAGAAAAATTACCAGTTATACACAGAAGTTAATTAGTCTCTGTTTTCCGAGTTCTTTGTGTTTTGCTGGATTTTAGATAGACCAGCATTTTGATGTTACTGGTGTTCATGCCACTTTAGACTAGAACTTGTATTTGTGGGGTGTGTGTGTATGTGTGTGATTATTTTGTTTTAGAGATAATATACCTATGGAAAAGTTCATGGCAAAAGTTAGAGTCCCAGGATTAAAGATTGAAAACTGTCTGAAATTAATAATTTTCAAATAGCAATTTCCTGCACTTTTATGTTGAGACTATTTGGAATATCATTAAATGTTGAGTTAGATGATTTATGAAGTCCCTTTTTAACTCTGACAGAATGTCATTCTAAGTCATAACCTTTTGAAGATAAATGTTTTAGGTAAAATTACCTCTATCAAGTTGCAAAGGATGCTCCCTTATTCATATACAATGAAGTAAAAAAATCAGCCTTTACCTTAATTATATTATTTACCATTTTAATGTGTTTTACCACTAACTTGCATTTTTTCTGTATTCTCTGTCATCCAAATAGCTTAGTTGTCATTTTTTAAAACTAAAAAAATGTGTTTGTAATAGCAAAGATGTGAGTTGCCCTTACTTAATTTTTTTTAAGTAGATAATGTCAGGTGTGTTTTCTTAGAGTCTTAAGAAAGTACATCTATATAATAGGTATTAAAGATTTAATTTAATACTTAATTTAAGGTATTAAAATAGGTATTTATTTAACCTAAGCTGAGGACTGAAATTCTCAGTTTAACATGTCTGATTTTTACCGTCATAGAAATAGTCTTATCTTCCTGTTCTTACTTTCCTTTTCTTGTCCATTGCCACCAAGGTACTTTTCTTTTTTGGTGTGCAGTGTTTATGGTGTCCTAGAGAAAGAGAAAAGTAGTTAGGTGACAGATTCCATGTCACTTCTTTGCACTGTCTTCCTACATGTTCCTTTTATCATGGTGATCCAAGAACTATATCATCCTTAATTAACACAACTGAACATTAATTACAAATCCCTTAAAAATCTTGAATTTTTCATACTTTGTTTTAAATTTTCAGAATGTTTCTTTTTAAATTATGAGAACTTTATAGAGGTCCAGCCAGTTATGGTAATTTTGCAGACATTATAATGTTTGTAAACAACATGTATGATGAAAAGATTAAGTGCTTTGGAATTGGGCAATCCTGGTTACATATCTCTTTTAATAATTATTAGCTTAGAAACCACAAGCAGGGTTATTAATCTCTGTCTCTACTTCCCATTTGTAAAGTAAGTGTAGATATACTTGCCTAATCGGATTGTTAATGCAATTTAAATAGGACACCATATGTAGAGGTCCCAGTTCAGTGTAGCATCTAGTACATACACAATATGGGTTAATGTCACCTCTTACTCTCCCCAAAGATCAGAATAAGTGGTATTTATTCATAAATTTTGAAAAATGAGAATTAGCTGTAATAAATTCAAGGCTTCTTTTGGTTTTTGTTGATGGTAACCAGTTTTCTATCCTTATATATAGCATATCCTGCTCCTTTAACAAGTATCAGAGGCCGAAAACCTCTTTTTGGAGAAATAGGACACACTATTATGAACTTACTTGTTGTGAGTAATTGAACTGTTTTATTAAGTATTATTATATTGCTACTTAAAAAATTAATTTAGCAAATTTTATATATTTATTTTTTCTATTTTAATTTGGCATATTTGTTATAATGAAAGTTCATTTATAATAAATTCTAATTTATTTAACATAAATGAGCTTTTTTGATGAAGTGCTTTTAGAACACATTTCTTCATTTATGTATACCTGATTTAAATTGCCTATGATTTATTCAGCTGCAGTGCTTACACATTTAGGTAATGTGAGATTTACACAGTTGTTGAAGTTTTAGTAAAAGTACAGTCAGTCAGTTTGGTGATTTTGAGCAAGCTGGCCTAAGTCATCTCATTTTTACTAGGAACTATTGGATTAGGTGATTTCTGGTTCCCTTGTACTCTAATTTCTCTAATTTTGTGTTTACCTTTTAATATAGAAAAGTATTTCAGTGGACTTGCTTTTATTTATAAATGTTCAGTTAGAAGACCTATTTTGGAAGACATATAACTGGAAAGAGGAGCGAAAGTGTTAGTCATTCAGTGGTGTCTGACTCTGTGATCCCATGGACTGTAGCCCGCCAGGCACCTCTGTCCATGGAATTCTCCAGGCAAGAATACTGGAGTGGGTATCCAGTTCCTTTTCCATGGGATCTTCCCAACCCAGGGATTGAATCCAGGTCTCCCACACTGAGGATTCTTTACCATCTGAGCCACCAGGGAAGCCCCAAAGAAAAGAGTAGATCACCCTCAAATACTAGAGTTCTTCCTGAGAATATTTTTATATTATTATAATGTAGCTGGAAGGATTAGTTTGTTTGTGAAGTTGGCATTGCTTTCTGGATGGCATTTTGGTAGTTATGTATGACAAGTTTAAAAATGACAGATAATCTTTAAAAAAAAGATTTAATGAATGGGTAAATGTTCATGAATAGTAGTATGAGTTTTATGAAATATCATTGTTTTATGTAGGACCTTCGAAATTACCAGTATACCTTGCATAATATAGATCAGCTGTTGATTCATATGGAAATGGGGAAGAGCTGCATAAAAATACCTCGGAAAAAATACAATGATGTAAGTATAATTACTTGATTCAAGTTTTGAAAATAATATTGAACATTAGATTTCTTTAGAAGTGTGTTAAATTTCTTGTTCTGAATTGGACTAATATATAATGGCAGGAAAAAGTTATTGTTGAAATTTAAGATTTGTTTCCTAATAGAGGATATGTTTAATTCTATTTTTTCTTTTTCTTACTATTTTTATCTGTATTTTAATTGAGGTAATTTTATCTTAAAACATTTGTTTCTGACCCAGGGAGTTGTCCAGACTAAAAGCTTGATAAAGATGGTCAGAAATATGACTCTTTGAATTATTGCAACTAATAAAGGCATAAAATGTTAAAAATATTTCTAAATGAGTATTTTTTCCCTAGGTAATGAAAGTAATAAATTCTTCTAATGAGCATGTCATTAGCATTGGAGCTAGTTTTAGTACAGAAGCAGATTCTCATCTAGTCTGTATACAGAATGATGGAGTTTATCAGACACAGGCCAACAGTGCTACTGGCCATCCTAGAAAAGGTGAGTATTGGTTCCTAGTGTTGATCCATAAAACCATCAAAAAATAGAATTCCTAGCTTTGCGCAGTGGCAGTATTGTAGCCAATGAGGTTTATCCGAGGCGCGATTATTGCTAATTGAAAACTTTTCCCAATACCCCGCCATGACGACTTGAAATATAGTCGGCATTGGCAATTTTTGACAGTCTCTACGGAGACTGAATTAAAAAAAAAAAAAAAAATAGAATTCCTTTCAAAGAGGAAATGTATATGTAGATGTTTTACTTATTTCCTGAATTGAAGATGATGAAACAGTATATTTTAAATATTTATCTATACAAACAGAAAAAAATTGCTTCTAATTTGTGTGTGTGTGTGTGTTTTTATCTTGGGCAACATTAGGTTTAAAGACTTGGGGTACAGTATTTATTTTGATGTCTTCAGGTTTAGTGTGTCTCATATAGTGCGTTCTCTGGAGTGTTTTTGCCAGAGTGTTTTGCAAGCTCTGCTGCAACTCCTAATAGCAGGAAGCACAGGGTAGATAAGTGTAAGAATGATTTATAAAACTCTTAAGTGTCCAGGAATGTAAAAATGATAAAGATTACATTACTCGGCTGAATGGTCTCAATGACTGCTGTGATTACCAAATCCTTGCGATACAGATCCTAACAAATTGAGTTAAGTAGAAGATAGTATTCCATAAAATTAATACATTATTATAAAATAACATTTAAAATAGACATTCTGACTGCTAATAAAATTTTTTCCTCTGATTATAAAAGTATGTGTGCTTATTTGTAGTAAGCTTGGAAAACGTGTTTCAAGGAGTAGTAAAAAGAAAAAAGTGAGATATGGCCTTTGTTGACATTTTAAGATATTTCCTTCTTATATTGATATATATGTTAATTAGATGATTTTATACTAGATACTTTATATTGTGCCTTTTTAAACATACCATTGACATCTTTTCCATTAAAATTAATTTTAAATTAAAATTTAAGAATTTAACATTTGTTTGATAAATACTTATGTAGACAAAATTCACAAGGTATAAGTATTTACACTGCAAAATCTCCTTTCCTCCCTAGACCCCCCAGACTACCCTTTTCCACTCCCTACAGACAACCAAACCAACATTATCAATTTTTGGTGTATCTTTTCAGAGACTTCTTGCTTGTGTGTATATTTAAGCAATACCCCTCCATACACACACCTTTCTTCTACTTTTTTTTCCCTTGGCTACACTATGTGGCATGGCAGAACTTCTCTGACCATGCATTTAACAAATATCATATACCATAAAAAGAACAGTTTAAAACATAATTATTATTGGTTATTTTTTTTTTTAATCAGTGACAGGTGCAAGCTTTGTGGTATTCAATGGAGCTCTAAAAGCATCTTCAGGATTTCTTGCTAAGTCCAGCATAGTTGAAGGTATGAGTTTCTTCTTTAAGATTGCTTTAATGTAAAGATGTTTTCTGTCTCCTTTTAAAAATGTATTTGATACTTACAAAAGAATATATGTAAGTTACAAAGCATAATACCTCAAACTTAGGTAAATCATCACTCAGCCAAGAACTGCTACTGCTATTGCTAAGTCACTTCAGTCATGTCCGACTCTGTGCGACCCCATCCCTGGGATTCTCCAGGCAAGAACACTGGAGTGGGTTGCCATTTCCTTCTCCAATGCATAAAAGTGAAAAGTGAAAGTGAAGTCGCTCAGTCATGTCCGACTCTTCGCGACCCCATGGACTGCAGCCTGCCAGGCTCCTCTGTCCATGGGATTTTCCAGGCAAGAGTACTGGAGTGGGGTGCCATTGCCTTCTCTGCAGCCAAGAACTAGAACATGACTAATATTCGGGGTCTACCTCAAGCCTGACAACTCTGCTTTAACCTGCATTTCTTGTTTGTTTATAGCCTAAAGGTCAGTCTGACGTGAGAGCTTAGGGTCTTCTCAGGTCTGGTCTTAGCATACACACATGCTGGGTGTGCACTAGTATTGCACATGCATAAGGCCTCCTGAACTCCCAGATACATGGTAGAGCCTTTCAAAGTATTTATGGACATCTCATTCCCCAGATTTTCCTGTGAGTATTTGGCCTATTGTTTGCCTTTACTATTATATGCTGCTGCTATGATATTGATCACTGGCCGCTACTTGTTTTTGACAGATGCTCCCTGAGGAAAGACTTACTTTCCACAGGGCAAGCTTAAGAGTCCAGTCAAATAATGACATTGTATACAGAGTCTCCTAGGGAGGAGTCTTCCAGAAACCACCTGACCAGTCAAAAAATGACAGTTCTCCGGTAATGAAATTTTGAAGGAGTTCTAGCCCCATTTGCCCTCTCCAGTGTATACCAAGCTGTTGGTTTTTACTATGACTGCTGACTGTTGGTTTTTAAGGCTAATGCTAAACTGCAAAGGAGGGGAGGGGACTAGGAAAGTTAAAATGACACAAAGCTTGCTGTTTTTAATCACAATTCTGCCATTCTTATAAATACTCTCCAGATTGGCACAAGTCTTTGGTTAATTTCCAGAGTTTCAAAAAAGTTGCTTCTGCCACTTTATTAGTTTCCTTGTTCTTTTTATGGAGTATTTTCAGAGGTTCTTAGTCTGCATTCTCACTAATATCATCCTCCATGCTATCGCAGTTACATAGCTTTATAGGAAGTCTTCGTATCTCTGATGCCACACACAGGCCTTGTTCCTCATTTTAGTCGTGCTCTGGCCAGTGTAAGTCCTTTATCATGTTAATTTTAGGATCAGCTTGTCAGGTTTAGAAGGTCTGTTGGACTTTTTATTGTAATTGCGTTAAATTGCTACTTTTATTTTGAGAAATTGGCATATTTTCTATTTTCATTGTTCTTATCCATGTACATTGGGTACCTTCAATTTATTTACATAATACTTAATAATATTTCTTCCAATAAAATTTTTTAGTTTTTCTGTAGGACTTGAATGTCTTTTCTTAATTCATTCCTTATTGATCTTATTGCTGATGTAAATAGTATTTATTTTAATTTTAGTGTAATATAAATGCCATTATAATTTTTTAAATTTACTTTTTATGGAGGTAGAGTTGATATGAAATATTATGTAAGCTTCAAGTGTACAACAAAGTGATTCACAAGTTTTAAAGGTTATATTCATTTATAGTTACTATAAAATATTGGCTGTATTCCCTTTGCTGTACAATATATCCTTGTATCTTATTCAGTTTACACATTCTGGGTTGTATTTTTTAATCCCCTACGCCTTTGTTGCCCCTCCTGCTTTACTTCTCCCCACTGGTAACCCCTAGTTTGTTCTCTATACCCATGAGTTTGTATTTTGTGTTACATTCACTAGTTTTATTTTTCAGATTCCACATATAAGTAATATGATACAGTGTTTGTCTTTCTCTGACTTAACTTCAGTTGATGTAATAATACACCCTCCAAGTCCATTCTTCTTGTTGCAATTCTTGTCATTATTTTCATGGCTAAGTAGTATTCCATTGTGTGTGTGTTCTGCCCATTTTTAATCAGGTTGTTTTGTTTTGTTTTTTGATGTTGAGTTGTATGAGCCATTAAGATATTAATTCCTTATCCTTGCAAATATTTTCTACCATTTGGTAGCTTGTTTTTTTGTCGTTTCAATGGATTCCTTTGCTATGCAAAAGCTTTTAAGCTTAATTAGTTCCCATTTATTTTTGCTTTTATTTTCCTTTGCTTTAGGAAACAGATCCAAAAAAATACTGCTACAATTTATGTCAAAGTATGTTTAGCCTTTTTCTTTCCTAGAAGTTTTATGGTTTCTGATCTTACATTTAGGTCATTCATCCATTTTGAGGGTTTTTTTGGTTTTTTTTGTACATGGTATTAGAGAAGATTCTAGTTCCATTCTTTTATATGTTGCTGTCTACTTTTCCCAGCACTGCTTATTGAAGAGACTGTTTTTTGCTCTTCTGAATGTTCTTGTCTCTGTTGTAAATTGATTAACCACAAGTGCATGGATTTATTTCTGAGCTCTCTATTCTATTCCATTGATATGTGGTTCTGTTTTTGTGCCAGAACCATACTGTTTTGAGGATTGCTGTAGCTTTGTATTAAATAGTTCAGTGTGAAGTCAGGGAGCATGATTCCTCCAGTTCTGTTCTTTAAGATAGTTTTGGCTGTTTGGGTCTTTTATGTTTCCATACAAATTTGAAAATTGTTTGTTCTAGTTCTGTGAAAAATAACCTTGGTATCTTGATAGGCATTACATTGAATCTGTAGATTGCCTTGGGCAGTGTGGTCATTTTAACAATATTAATTCTTCCAGTCTATGAACACATCTCTGTTTATGTCATCTTCAATTTTTCAGTGTCTTACAGTTTTCTGAGTAGAAGTCTTTTACTTTCTCAGGTAGGTTTTTTAAATTTTATTCTTATACCCTAGGGTGGGGGAAAAAATACCCTAGGTATTTTATTCTTTTTGATGCAGTTGTAAAAGGGATAATTCCTTAATTTCTTTTTCTGATAGTTTGTTAGTGCATAGAAATGAAATAAATTTTTGTATATTTTATATCCTGCAACTTTATCAAATTTATTGATGAGCTCCAGTAGTTTTTGGATGGCATCTTTATTATATTGAAGTACGTTTCCTCTCTGCCCACATTCTGAAGAGTTTTTATCATACATGTATCTTGAATTTTGTAAGAAGCTTTTTCTGTGTCTACTGAGATGGTCATATGGCTTTTATTCTTCAATTTGTTAATGTTGTATATTTCATTGATTGATTTGCAGATACTGAAAAATCCTTGCATCCCTGGGACAAATCCCCTTTGATCATGGTATATGATCCTTTTAATGTATTCTTGCATCTTTTTAAATTAAAATTTTTATCTATTTTGTTGCTGGTACATAGAAATTAAACTAATTGATTTGTGTATTTTTATCTTATAACCAGCTGTATTGCTAAACTTGTGTCATTTAAATAATTTGCCTATAGATTCTTGTAGAGTTTTTAATATAATTAAGTATAGCATATATTAATAATGATAGTTTCACATCTTTCTTTAGAGCCCCATGCCTTTTTAATTTATTGTTTATTGGCTAGGACTTCCAGTAGAAACAGTGACTGCAAATGTTCTTGTCTAGATCTGTTTTTCTGTGTCTGTGTGTGTGTGCGTGTGTGCGCACGCACGTGCGTGCATGTGTATGCACTCAGCCTGGTCCGACTCTTTACAACCCCATGGACTGTAGCCTGCCACACTCCTTTGTCCATGGAATTTTCCAGGCAAGAATACTGGAGCCAGTGCCACTCCCTTCTCTGGGGATCTTCCCAACCCAGGGATGAAACCCCATATCTCTTGCATCTTCTGCATTGGCAAGTTGATTATCACTGAGCCGCCTGGGAAGCCATGTTTCCATTGTTGGTGTTAATCACTTGGTTGTGTCCAACTCTGTGATCTCATGGACAGTAGCCTGTCAGGCTCCTCTGTCCAAGGCATTTTCCAAGGGATTCTCATGTAAAAATGAGTGAGCTTTATGACTCAATTTTGTGTGCCATATCTGTCATTCTGATGATGGAATGTGATATATTGAGTTATATTTCTTATATCACATTGTATGTGATAAGGAATAAGGAAAAACCTGTTTTATTTTTGTTGAATTTTTTAATGATAGGTTTTGACTTTGTTCCTTTTTTCAGGGCAGCAATTTGCCCTGTGACCTCAATTCTTTGATAGATCTAAGAGTTACTCATTTTACATTTGTTCAGTTTTTAAATTTTTTTATTTAATTTTAATACTAGAAAAAATTAAAATTGAAATATTGTTGATTTATAATATTAGTTTCAGGTGTACAGCACAGTGTTCAGTTGTATGTATCTTTTTTACATATTATATTTTTTTTACAGGTTTTTTCCATTGTAGGTTATCAAAGATAATATGGTTCCCTGTGTTATACAGTAAATCCATGTTATTTATATATATATCAGTGTGTATCTGTTAATCCCATACTCCTAATTTATCCCACCTCTCCCTTTCACCTTTGTAACTATAAGCCTATTTTCCATGTCTGTGTGTCTGTTTCTGTTTGTAAATAACTTCATTTGTATTATTTTTTAGATTCTACATGTAAGTGATAAATAATATTTGTCTCTGTCTGACTTCACTTAGTATGATAACCTGTAGATTCATGTTGCTGCAAATGGAAATATTTCATTCTTTCTTATGATTGAGTAATATTCCACTGTATATATGCAACATCTTTACCATTCATCTGTTGATGGATACTTAGATTGCCTCCATGTCTTTGCTGTTATAAATAGTGCTGCTATGGACATTGGAATACATGTATTTTTGTTTGAATTAAGACTTTTTCTCTTTTTTGGATATATGCCCAGGAATGGCCTTACTGGATCTATTTATTTATTGGAGTTCTATTTTTAGTTTTTTAAGGAACCTCCATGCTATTTTCCATAATGGCTGCACCAGTTAATATGCTAGTAACAGTGTAAGAGTGTTCCCTTTTCTTCATACCCTCTTCAGCATTTATTTTGTAAATTTTTTGATGGTAGCCATTCTGACTGGTGTGAGGTGCTATCTCATCGTAGTTTTGATATGCATTTCTCTAATAATTAGCAGTGTTGAGCATCTTTTCATGTGCTTGTTGGCCACCTGTATGTTTTCTTTGGAAAAATGTCTGTTTAGGTCTTCTGCCCTTTTTTTGATTGGGTGGGTTGTTTGATATTGAGCTGTATGAACTGTTTGTATATTTTGGAAATTAACCCTTTGACAGTTGCATCATTTGTAAATATTTTCTCCCATTCCATTTTGTCTATGGCTTCCCTGCTGTGCAAAAACTTTTGAATTTGATTAGGTTCTGTTTGTTTATTTGTGCTTTGTTTTCTTTTGTCTTGGCAGACTGACCTAAGAAAAGATTGCTATGATTTATGTCTAAGAATGTTTTGCCTGTGTTCTCTCCTAGGATTTTTATAGTGTCATGTCTTATATTTAGGTCTTCAAACCACTTTGAGTTTATTTTTGCATATGGTGTGAGGGAGTGTTCTAGTGTCATTGATTTACATGAGGTGTCTGGCTTTCCAAGCACCGTGTCTTGAAGAAACTCTTTTCTTCATTGTACAGTCCTGCCTCCTTTGTCAAAGATTAATTGACTGTAGGTGTGTGGGTTTATTTCTAGGCTCTTATCTTTTGTTTTCTTGATCCATATATCTGTTTTTGTGCCATTACCATATTGTTTTGATTACTGTAGCTTTATAGTATTGTCTAAAGTCTGGGAGGCTTATTGTTTTTTTTTCAGGATTGTTTTCAAGATTGTTCTTTTTTCAGGATTTCTTTGACAATTCTGGTCTTTTGTGATTCCATATAAATTCCATATAAATTTTAGGATTATTTGTTAAAGTTCTGTGAGAAATGTGATGTGTAATTTAGTAGGGATCACATTAAATCTGTAGATTGCCTTGAATAGTATGGCTGTTTTAGCAATATTAATTCTTCTTGTCCAAGAGCATGGAATATCTTTCAATTTCTTTGAATCATCTTCAGTTTCCTGTATCAATGTTTATACTTCTCAGTGGATAAGTCTTTCACCTCCTTGTTCAGGTTTATTCATAGGTATTTTTCTTAATGCAGTTTTTGAAGGGTTTTTTTTTTTAAACTTTCTGATATTTCATTGATAGTTTAAAGAAATGCAACATATTTCTGTATGGTAATCTTGTATCCTGGTCCCTTGTTGAATTCATTTATCAGTCTTAATAGTTTTTATGTGGAGTTTTTAGGATTTTCTATATTGAGTATCATGTTATCTGCATATAATGACAGTATTTTACTTCTTTCCTTCCAATTTTTATCCCTTTATTATTTTTCTTGTATGATTGCTGTGGCTGGGACTTCCAGTATCCTATTGAGTAGAAAGTCACTGGAAGTCAAATTCTCTCAGTTGTGTCCAACTCTTTGTGACCCCATGGATATACAGTCCATGGAATTCTGAGCTAAAAGGGAAGCCCAAAGTCACTTAGTCGTGTCCAACTCTTTTCGACCTCATGGACTGTATGTAGTCCACCAGGTTTCTCTGTCCATGGGACTTTCTGGGCCAGAATACTGGAGTGGGTAGCCGTTCCCTTCTCCAAGGGATCTTCCCAACCCAGGGATCGAACACAGGTCTCCCACATTGCAGGTGGATTCTTTACCAACTGACCCACCAGGGAAGCCCAAGAATACTGGAGTGGGTAGCCTATCCCTTCTCCAGTGGATCTTCCCGACCCAGGAATCAAACCAGGGTCTCCTGCATTGCACGCAGATTCTTTACCAGCTGAGCTGCCAGGAAAGCCCATGTTGAGTAGAAGTTAGGTTTATTCCTAGTATTTATTTTTCAGCTTTTTTCTTATTGTAAAGGTGGAACTGACAGTTTCCACACTCTTTACATGTTGGAGCAGACACCAGAAATCTTTAGTATTTTTTGTAATACAAATTGGCAGGCTTTCATTTATCTAAAGTTGTCTACCTTTCATTTTTCTGAAACTGTTTTTACTTCATTCTCATTTTTTAAGGGTATTTTTCCTAGATATAAAATTCTGCTTTGAAAGTCTTATTTTCTTTAAAGATGTCACTTCTTTGTTTTTTGGCCTTCATTGTTTCTAGTGAAGACAGTAATCAGTTCAGTTGGTCAGTTGTGTCCGACTCTTTGCAACCCTGTGGTCTGCAGTACACCAGGCCTCTCTGTCCATCATCAACTCCCGGAGTTTACTCAAACTCATGTCCATTGAGTCGGTGATGCAATCCAACCATCTCCTCCTTTGTCGTCCCCTTCTCCTCCCGCCTTCAATCTTTCCCAGCATCAGGGTCTTTTCAGATGAGTCAGTTCTTCGCACCAGGTGGCCAAGGTATTGGAGTTTCAGCTTCAGCATAATTTTAAAATTTTTCCTTGTATTTAATATGCCCTTTTTCTCATCTGTTTTCAGGATAGCCTCTATCTTTGGTTTTTCACCAGTTTTACTGTGATGTGCCTCAATGTGGTTTTCTTTGTATTTATCCTGTTTGGCATTTATTGAGCTCCATGTTTGGTGTTTGTTGTGCTCTTTTGATGTGTGTGTCAATATTTTTCATTACATTTGGGGAATTTCATAACCATTTTAAAAAATGTTCTGATCTTTCTTCTCCTTCTGGGAGATATATATCTATGTATATGTATATGTATATCCATATCTATGTTAGGCTGTTTTGTATCATCGTGTAGAGCAGGAAATAGCAACCCACTCCAGTATTCTTGCTTGGAGATCCCATGGACAGAAGAGCCTGGTGGACTACATACAGTCCATAAGTCACAAAGAGTTGGACATGACCAGGCGACTCACACACACACACACACACACACACACACACACACACACACACACACACACAACACACACACACGTCTTTGATGCTCTTTTTTTTTTCCTCTTTTTTCTCTGGGTTCTTCAGATTTGATCATATTTGTTGACCTTTATATTCTCTGATTCTTTCTTTTGCCATCTTCAATGTACTTTTTTTTTTTAGTTGGAGGCCAATCACTTCACAACATTTCAGTGGGTTTTGTCATGCATTGATATGAATCAGCCGTGGAGTTACATGTATTCCCCATCCCGATCCCCCCTCCCGCCTCCCTCTCCACCCAATTCCTCTGGGTCTTCCCAGTGCACCAGGCCTGAGCACTTGTCTCATGCATCCCACCTGGGCTGGTGATCTGTTTCACTATAGATAATATACATGCTGTTCTTTCGAAACATCCCACCCTCACCTTCTCCCACAGAGTTCAAAAGTCTGTTCTGTACTTCTGTGTCTCTTTTTCTGTTTTGCATATAGGGTTATCATTACCATCTTTCTAAATTCCATATATATGTGTTAGTATGCTGTAATGTTCTTTATCTTTCTGGCTTACTTCACTCTGTATAATGGGCTCCAGTTTCATCCATCTCATTAGAACTGATTCAAAAGAATTCTTTTTAACAGCTGAGTAATATTCCATGGTGTTCAATGTACTATTAAACCTGTCCATTAAGGTTTCTATTTCAGTTGGACTATAAAGTTCTAGAATTTGGAGGGAGGGTTTCCCAGTTTCTATTTCTCCATTAAGATTGTAAAAAAATCTGTTTATTCATTTAGCTGATATTTGCTTTTCCATTCTTTGAATGTATTTTTCTTTAGGTGTTTGAATATTTTAGAACAGATATTTCAGTATTTTAAAGTTTTTTTTGTATTTAATCCAATGTTTTGGCCATCTTATGGTTAATTTCAGTTTTTTCAGTTCCGTTGCTCAGTTGTGTCGTACTCTTTTCAACTCCATGGACTGCAGCACGCCAGGCCTCCCTGTCCATCACCAACTCCCGGAGCTTGCTCAAACTCAAGTCCATCAAGTCAGTGATGCCATCCAACCATCTCATCCTCTTTGGTCCCCTTCTTCTCCCACCTTCAGTCTTTCCCAGCATCAAGGTCTTTTCTAGTGAATCAGTTCTTCGCATCAGGGGGCCAGAGTATTGGAGTTTCAGCTTCAGTATCAGTCCTTCCAGTTTTACAGGGGCTCACAGTGTCCTGTCACTGTCTGGTAATTTTTTATTATGTACTGTCATAGATATGCTCAAGAGACTTTAGGTTGTTAGCTTTTGCTGAAGAAGGCTTATTTATATTTAAGCTGGCATTTTCATGTCTGTTTATCTTAAGCCTGTGTAGTCTTTATTTTGTATTTTTGTAATAGATGGGTCTGTGGATATCCTAAGGTATTTACAGTCTGGCAGGACTCATTTTCAAAATCTCTTTTGCTTGTAGATTTTGTAAGGGCTCTCTCTTGGCTCATAGTTCAGGTTAATGAGGTTCTATTGTCTATTTTGGTTGGTCTAGACTACCAATGTTCAAGCTGGTTTTAGAAAAGGCAGAGGAACCAGAGATCAAATTGCCAACATCTGCTGGATCATCAAAAAAGCAAGAGAGTTCCAGAAAAACATCTATTTCTGCTTTATTGACTATGCCATGGCCTTTGACTGTGTGGATCACAATAAACTGTGGAAAATTCTGAAAGAGATGGGAATGCCAGACCACCTGACCTGCCTCTTGAGAAACTCGTATTCAGGACGTGAAGCAACAGTTAGAACTGGACATGGAACAACAGACTGGTTCCAAATAGGAAAAGGAGTACATCAAGGCTATATATTGTCACCCTGCTTATTTAACTTATATGAGTTTCTCAGAGTACATCATGAGAAACGCTGGGCTGGATGAAGCACAAGCTGGAATCAAGATTGCAGGGAGAAATATCAATAACCTCAGATACGAAGATGACACCACCCTTATGGCAAAAAGTGAAGAAGAACCAAAGAGCCTCTTGATGAAAGTGAAAGAGGAGAGTGAAAAAATTGGCTTAAGGCTCAACATTCAGAAAAGTAAGATCACGGCATCCGGTCCCATCACTTCATGGCAGAGAGATGGGGAAACAGTGGCTGACTATTTTTCTGGGTTCCAGAATCACTGCAGATGGTGACTGCAGCCATGAAATTAAAAGACGCTTACTCCTTGGAAGGAAAGTTATGACAACCTAGACAGCATGTTAAAAAGCAGAGACATAACTTTGCCAACAAAGGTCCGTCTAGTCAAGGCTATGGTTTTTCCAGTGGTCATGTATGGATGTGAGAGTTGGACTATAAAGCAAGCTAAGCACCAGAGAATTGATGTTTTTGAACTGTGGTGTTGGGGAAGACTCTTGAGAGTCCCTTGGGCTGCAAGGAAATCCAGCCAGTCCATCCTAAAGGAGATCAGTCCTGGGTGTTCATTGGAAGGACTGATGTTGAAACTGAAACTGCAGTACTTTGACCACCTGATGTGAAGAGCTGACTCATTGGAAAAGACCCTGATGTTCGGAAAGATTGAGGGCAGGAGAAGGGGACAACAGAGGATGAAATGGTTGGATGGCATCACCGACTCGATGGACATGAGTTTGGGTAAACTCTAGGAGTTGATGATGGACAGGGAGGCCTGGCATGCTGTGGTTCATGGGGTAACAAAGAGTTGGACCCGACTGAGTGACTGAACTGAACTGAACTGAGACTACCAATATCTCCTAACATTGTTTGAATTCTAGTATCTCTGTTCTGTTCCCAACTGTATAATAGCTGTTTTCTCTTGGGCCTCATCCAGGGTCACTATTGTGTCCTCAGTTTCAGTCCGCGGACTCAAAGAGACCCTTGAACACAATCTCCAGGTGCTCCCCTTTTTAGTGTCTTGACCACAGACTTCAGTCTTCCCTAAACCCTTATCTTTGACTTCTCAGCCCAGAAAGGCCATTGTAAGTTTAATGGTAACCATGCAGAAGTTGTCCTTAGAGAGCTTGGACAGTTGTGGGCTCACGTATTGAATATTCCTGTAGGAACCTTGCTATTGTGCTTCCTGTCGTCCAGAGATGTTTTCTGACAGAAAACAATCATCAAAATGATTTAAAATATGATTTAAAACTTTTGTGGAACATATTTTGATGGCAAAATTTATGGCATAGACATATAAATTTATATTTAGTAAAAGAAATGTGAAATATAACTCTCATTTTTAGATGGCTTAATGGTACAAATAACTCCAGAGACTATGGATGGCTTGCGGCTAGCTTTACGAGAACAAAAAGACTTTAAAATTACATGTGGGAAAGTTGATGCTGTGGACATGAGAGAATATGTGGACATCTGCTGGGTAGATTCTGAAGAAAAAGGAAACAAAGGGTAGGCATTTTTTGTTATCAAAATGTAACTGATTTGATGGAGGAGAAAGGATAAAAACATGCTGTTAACAAAATTAAATATAAATATAGAATTATACCATTAATTTAAATGCATATACTTTCATTACTAAATGCAGTATTTTTTCCAGAAATGTACCTAACCAGCATCATGTGTATTTCTTTATCTAGGATGCTGTAAATTATTAAAGGGTGGTCAGTTTGGGAGGGGGCCAGTGATACAATGTGCACTGTGTAGCACTATAGGCTTTATGCCAAGTCTGAGAAAGACAAGCTACTTTGTCTCCCATATGGTACTTGAGACACATACCTATTTTCACCTCAGACTACCTCTTATATACCAGATATGTATTTCGGTGAAATTATTTCACAATTTTTTAATTAATTTTTTTAATTGAGGGATAATTGCTTCATAGAATTTTGTTGTTTTCTGTCAAACCTCAACATGAATCAGCCATAGGTATACATATATCCCCTTCGTTTTCAACTTCCCTCCCCATCCCACCCCTCTAGGTTGATACAGAGCCCCTGTTTGAGTTTCCAGAGCCAAACAGCAAATTCCTGTTGGCTCTCTATTTTACATACGGTAATGTACGTTTCCATGTTACTCTTTCCATACATCTCACCCTCTCCTCCCCTCTCCCCATGTCCATAAGTCTATTCTCTATGTCTGTTTCTCCATTGCTGCCCTTTAAATCAATTCTTCAGTACCATTTTTCTAGATTTTGTATACATGTGTTAGAATACAATATTTATCTTTCTCTTTCTGACGTAGTTCAATCTGTATAAAAGGTTCTAGGTTCATCTACCTCATTTGGACTGACTCAAATGTGTTCCTTTTTATGGCTGAGTAATATTCCATTGTGTTTATGTACCACAACTTTTTCATCCATTCACCTGTCGATGGACATCTAGGTTGCTTCCATGGTCTAGCTATTGTAAATAGTGCTGTAATGAACAGTGGGGTACATGTGTCTTTTTCAGTTTTGGTTTCCTCAGGGTATATGCCTAGGAGTGGGATTGCTCGGTCATATGGTGGTTTTATTCCCACAATTATTTTTTGTAAGTAATGGAATCCTTTGGATGTTTATTCTGTATTACGTTGATCCATTGTAAATACAAACAACTGAATTCAATAATATATGTTTACATTAGAGACCTTATAGAATATTAATGCCATTCCCTCTTTTCTTCAGTTACCCATTTTCTTTCTTTTTTTGGAGACTGGCTAAGGGATCTGGAGCAAAAACAGAAGAGGGCTAATGCTGAAGGATTCCAAAATAGAGTTTTTGAAATACATAAGATAGCTTTTCTGTTAGGAGACTATTTAAGGTATTTTAAACCTTAGGTCTGAATTGGGCATTTGAAAAAGTAGATATAATTTGCTACACAATTTAAAAAATCTTGGTAAATGAATGTGAACTACAGTTTTAATTATTTTGTCTGTAGTTGAGATGTTTTAACTGCTACTTTAAATTAATAGCTTTCATAATTTTTATCCTTATTCCATTTGTTCAAGTCTTATAATTCACTTCATAGAAAGCACTTTGGTTAATAATTCTATTACATTGTTTCTGCAGTGTTATTAGTTCAGTGGATGGAATATCATTACAGGGATTTCCAAGTGAAAAAATAAAACTGGAAGCAGATTTTGAAACTGATGAGAAGATTGTAAAGTGTACTGAGGTATCTTAGAAAATGATCCTTTCTGTTTACATGCTGTGTTTGGATATATTTTTGTTAACTTGGAGATTTCACAGTACTCAACTTCTGAATGTTTCAGTGCAGCTTATTACACTTTACATTACACCTTGAGACACACATATCTCCACCCCAGACTGCTTTTTATCCACCGGATCTGGATCCCCATAGGATTATTTCAGTTTATTATATGGTGATACAGCCTGTCAGCTCACAGTTAAGTTTTGGCAGCAGTGCCATCTTTGTTTGTGCAGTAATGTGTTATTTGACCATAGTGTTTTCATTTTTCTCTTATTTTACAAAAAATAAAATATTTTATAGATATCAGTTTATAATCAGAATTCACATATGTAAGTCATTTTTACTTGTTCCAATTTTTAAAAATATGATTAAAGATAATGTGAAACTATAGCTTCCCAGCCCCTTAGTCTACCTGCATATTCCCCCTCATTCTACCTCTTGGGTCAATCAGTGTTACTAATTTCTTAGGTATTCTTTGTGATTTTAGGTACATACAAGATAAACAGAGACTATAGAGGATACCGAAATTACAGAACATTATTTCTTTGTTTGATCTTAACTTCATTAAGATGTCTTTATAAGATGGGTATTTTGTAGGATGGACTCATTAATACTCTTTTTTTTTTTTTTTTAATACTCTTTTTTAAACTGAGTTAACAAAGCTTTTGTTGCTACAAGTTAACTTTAGGTAAAAACAGCTAAGTCATTCCTGTATCCCCTAACCTTTGGTTTAAGTTTTTACTTATAGATCAGCCCAAATATAGAGAATGTTCTTAACTAGTGAATTTCATGGCACTAACCTTGGAATTTTATTCATAAAGTTGAATTGAAATTAGCAATTGCATTTTTAAAGCTACTTTTAGTCTTAATCATGACTTGTTTCCTAACTGAATATATTTCAGGTATTCTACTTTCTAAAGGACCAGGATTTATCTATTTCAGCAGCTCGTTACCAGTTTGCAAAAGAAATCGCCATGGCTTGTAGTGCTGCACTATGCCCTCACTTGAAAACTCTAAAGAGTAATGGGATGAATAAAATTGGCCTCAGAGTTTCCATTGACACTGATATGGTGAGACATGTTTTTCTGATGTATTTCTGAACTGAATATATCTTATATTAAAATAATCAAAAGTTTTTTTAACCTTTTACTTTGGGATGACTGGAGAGAACTAGTATTTGTTGAACATTAATATTTGGTATGTACTTCATGTACATCGTCTCCTTTACTGTCCACAGCAGGGGCCCATGAAGTTTTTTTTTTTGGTAAAAGGCCAGACAGTAAATAATTTAGGCATTGTTGGGCTATCTGTTTTCTTTCACAGCTACTTAACTCTGCCATTGCAGTGTGAAAGCAGCTATAGACAGTATATAAACAAACTTAGCTGTGTTCCAGTTAAAGTTTGTTTTCAAAAACAGTGGGTGGGCCACATCGACTACAGGCCATAGCTTACTCATCCCTGCGTTACAACATTCCTGCTTGATAAGTAGGTTTTTAAATTATGCTTGTTAGATTCTATATTTATATGATTTAAAATCATGAAAGTCTAATAAAAGTGTTAAAAAGGGGGAAATTTCAGTTTTTTCCTCCTGTGTAGGGAAAAACCTATTTCTTCCCTACTCTTTCTTTCCAGTCTGTCTCTTTTAACTAGTCACAGAAAACACTTTTGGTCACCAGATGTGTAGAGGCTTTCCCCCACACCAATAAGCAATTCTCAGACACAAGCAGGGTATCTTAAGAATTCAACTTAATTTTGACTGATCTATGCAGAGAGGGACTTCGCTGGTAAAAGACTTCCCTGGTAAAGGACTTCCTTGATAAAGAATCTGCCTGCAAAGCAGGAGAATTGGGTTTGATCCCTGGGTTGAGAAGACCCCTCCCTGGGGAAGGGAATGGCTACCCACTCCAGTATTCTTGCTTGGGAAATCTGGATCATGGACAGGAGCCTAGTGGGCTGTGGTCCATGGGGTCACAAAGAATATGACATAACTGTCACTTTTTCACCCAGAGATAGCATCAGAACCTCCAGGTCTTACCAGACTGCCTCCTCCCCTACTTCATATGCCAGTCACAGTCATCACCTGTGCCTTTGACCAACCAGTTATGATCAGAAATTCCAATGACCCCCCCTCCTCCTTGGGTTTAATTAATTTGCTAGAGCGACTGACAGAACTCAGGGAAACATTTGCTTGTGTTTGTAAATTCATTAAAGGATACACAGATGAAGACGTACATAGGGCAAGGTCTGGTAGGATCCTGAGCAGGAGTTTCCAGGGGTATTATCTCATAAGTGTGTGTATATATATATATATATAAGGGCCACCTCATTAAACATTTTCAGAGAGCAGCATTCACACAATTCTCTTATTTGATGACCTCTAGAGGTACTAACTCCAGGCTACAATGTAAATGGTTTCAATAGAGTTGCTGAGATAATAGCCCTGGAAAGACCTCCTTCCTGCCCTGACTCCTAACACTTTAGTCCACTTCCATACTCTGCTTCATCCTTCCTTCCTAGTCAGGCAGTCAGATGTTATCCATTTCTGTGTATTCTTTGTAATTTACATGTATGAGCAAGTAAATTTGTATGTCCTTTTTGTTCTACTCTTTTCACTTTTTTTTAAAAAGCAGTGCTTTAACTTATATCTTAGGGAGATTTCATATTAATTACACACTCTTTTTAAAAGTTGCATAGTAGTAGTTGACTATATAAATGTACCATAATTTATTTAGTTCTTATGCATGTTTGGTATGTACTGCTTGATATTTAAGGTATCCACAATATTTGCTTTTGCTTAACATGAGTATATAACATTCCTGGAACTCCCAGGTCCAAGTATGTAGTCAGTAGATATTACCATATTGTCTCAAATAGAGGTTATGACAATTTATACTTCTGCCACAATTTATGATAGTATTCTTTCTCTCACATTCTTGTCAAAGCTGTATATAATCCAATTTTTGAACTTTACCAATTTACTAGGTTAAAAAATTGTACTCCAGTAGTATTTTAATGTACATTTTTAGCTGCTTCCAACATCCAGTATAATAGATTTCACTCCAGGTTTTTCATTAGAACAGTCAATCTTTTTCTCTTTTTTTGGCTGTGCGGTGCAGCATGTGGTATCTTAGTTCCCCAGCCCGGGATACAGCCCATGTCCCTTGCAGTGGAAGAGTGGAATCTTAACCACTGAACTGCCAGGGAAGTCCCAGAATGGTCAGTCTTAACATGAATAATTTCATATGCTAAAGGTTTGCTTTTCTTTAGGCAGGATGTGTTACAGTTCTTATTGGAAAAAAGAACTTATATTTTTATCTATTAAAAGTTCCTTTTTCAAGGAAGCATCTGATAATTATTTAAGTAATTACTGTTAATTTTTTTAGTCATATGTATTAAAATGTAATTTTCACCAGCAAAATTCAATTCAAATATTATTTTACAACAAATTAAAAATATTTTTAAGCAGATCTTTTTAAAAATACCATGGGGTTTTTACTTAAGTCGTACTGATAATTATTCAAAACCTTGGTCCACCGTGTGTTTTACATGTTCATAGAGGAGAGACCTAAAGTAAAGTGCGGGCAATTTTATTTTCCTAATATCTGTGGGAGGGACAATTATAATTTATGTAGTAGATGGGGAAATAAAAGAGAATGTAAAACATTATTTTATGAATGAAAATATGAAGTATTGACATGCTTAAATAGAATGATACTCTTAAATAGTTTATTTTATATTTATCTGGTGAACTAAAACAAGATTGCTCGCTTTGTAGGATTGACTTACCAAGATTTTTTTTTTCCCAGGTTGAATTTCAGGCAGGATCTGAAGGCCGACTTCTTCCTCAGCATTATCTAAATGATCTTGATAGTGCTCTAATCCCTGTGATCCATGGTGGGACCTCCAGCTCTACTAGTTTACCGTTAGAAATAGAATTAGTATTTTTTATTATAGAAAATCTTTTTGAGTGAAGGAACTGAGTCGTATCATATATTACAAATTGATTTGTTAAAACTAACTCCAGCACTAAGGCTGAAATGCCACAAACACTAAAAGAAAATATGTTTGATGTTTGAAACTTGTAAACTTTGCTTTTTAGGCAGGTAATGATCTTTTAAAATTCATTAGCACAATATTTAAATCTCAAAAAAACTGAAGAGATCCACAGTTTTTGAAGCTTTACTGGAAAAGACAGATTTCTTTTGTCCTTAAGAAATTTGTAGCATTTACTGTGTTGTTTAAATGCTAAAGCCAAAGTATCTGCACTTTTATGCCAAGAACGATTTTAGTGAAGGCTCCTTTCAGATGTAACCTTATGAGGGAAATACCTGTTTTGTTTATATGCCAGTTAAATTACTGGTTTCTAAAGTCTGTTAAAAATGTATTTCAGTGGCACAGACCAGTTTCCAGATCTTAGACATATATGATAATTCTTTGAATAAGGCAGATTAGCTTATTTGTTTAATTGGAGTGGAGACCTACCTCCATGATTAGATAAACAGATTATTTGCATTAAAATCAGAATTTTGCCTTTTTTCTTTCTGAATTATTATTTTATATATATATATATGACTTTCTGTTGATTAAATGGGTATTCTTAAAATAATTGTGGGTGCTTCAGGATTTTGTGCTTCTATATTTAAGTATATTGTTTTTATAGCGAGGACATGTGATTTGGTATGTGTTTTATAAATCTTTAATAATTTATAAACAGGTGATATTTTTGTATTGCATTGCTTTATTTTTCCTCCTTTCCTCCCAAAGTATACCACTGTATATACCACTTCTGAGAGTGATTGACGACAGGCCAGATGACCCTTGAAGTAGTCATTATGTAGCAATAAATGAAGCCTGAAACAGGTGTTTTTTTAACTTCTCCTTGAAATCTTAGAAGTTTCTTGGCAAGTCTGCATATTTTCATTGACACCAATGTATTAAATATAAATTTAAATGAACTACTTACTTTTGCATACTTTAAATTCTTTATATGGTAATTATTTTTTATAACAGGATACTAACATAAGTTAAAGTCTATGTATCTGAAACTGTTACAAAACTTTCTTCTTTACTTCAAATAGCAAAAAAATTTTAAAGTTCATTGTGTTTTTAAAAAATCATATTTTAGTTAATCCTGTCATTTAAGTTATATAAAATATAATCATTATTTTAATGTTTTTTAATTCTTATGTGGAATATATATGTTTTTGTATCAGAAACACTCCTATGTCTCACGAAAAGGAAACTACACTAAATAGCCCTGTTTTAAGAAAAGTTTAAAGAAAAGCTGTTTAAAGAAAAGCTCCCTCCCTGAGGGAGGCCCGCTTTCCCCGCATCCCGTGCACTCTGCTCCCAGGCCCGGGAGAAAAGCGCTTCGGGGTGGTCCTTTCTCAGGGCCCTTGCCCCTGAGCCTGGGGGCCAGCTAGGGGGCCCACACTCCCAGGCCAAGGCAGAACCACATGCACACGTCTGCCCTGTTTTAAGAAAAGATCTATGAAGCATCTCAACTTGAAGACAAAGTCAGGGTTGTAATAACTCAGGATCTTAGGTCTCAGGCTAGGAAAGACAAAATTTGAATCAGTTTGGTCATATGGTTCCTACTAAATCATATCTGTAGTACTAGCCAAAGACATGGCATGAAGGAAAATATCAGTCTTCTGGAAGTAACTACTTCATAAACAATGTAAAATGTTGCAGATATTAAATAACATGTAATAACTTGTGAAATTTGTTGACATCATATAAGATAAAAACAAATGCATATTAAACTCAATTTGTTTTCTTTATATATTTGTTGTTTACTTTACAGTGTAAGTTAACTATACAGTCTATGAATACTGAATTTACTTTAAAATAACCAGACCAGAAGGTAGAGGGCTCTTCCCATGATGGGATGGCTTTGGATTTGTTCCCATAAAGTTTTTACATTTAATAAAAATTGGAGTTATTGTATCTTTGGAGGCACTAAAGTATTCTTTGTAGATAAATGTTTCTGAATGCATTTGTCATGTTCTTCACTGATACTTAATTTAAAATTTTAATTTTTTTAAAGATGAAGAAATAGAATGGTTCTTTGTACTCAGTCTACAATGATCTATTTTTGGTCTATGCCTTTTAAGAGTACTGTTTTTCTCTGAATTTTGAAATACGAAGGAAAATTTAGCCCATTTGTTTTTTGCAGCCATCTGGCAGACTTTCTGTGTCTATATGCTTGCTATACACAGAGCACTTTATTAAGCTTCATTGATTGAAAGATGAATAAACTAGTTCTTTCCCTCTTGGAGATGAATATGTAAAGCAGATAGTTAACAAAGAAAAAGTAATTTGCTAAAATAGCAATATGACTTTTGAGTAACTTGTTGGAAAACAATCCAGGAGGATAGCTGTACCAAAAAATGAGAAGGCATGGGCATTAAACTTGCCTTGGCAAGAGGTGAGCATCTGAAGAGTAGATAATATGTCAAAACATTGAATTTTCCCTCTTAAGGCAATTTAAAGAGTCTTCTGTGTTGTGGGAATATCTTTCCTTATAATTTAATCATAAAAGGAGTAGCCTGACTATGGTGTTTCAACAGCCTAGATTTAAATATTGTTTTATAAGAATACAAGGTTTTTTTTAATAGCAAGCATAACTTTGATAACTTGACTCAAGTTTTAAAAGAAAATATCTTGAAATAAACCAGAAACCTCTGAACAATCCTAGGTTTTAATTTATTCTTTTGTGGTTAAAATAATGGTTCATACATAATATATAAACGTTAAAAAATCAGAAATGTTAAAAACTTACCAATATAAGTTTTCCTGCCGACTTTGTATGCATCTATCTTGTTTTTCTCACTCTCCAATCTCAATAAGAAGTGATTTTTATTATTGTGTATCTTCCCAAGGTTTAGGTACAGTAGAAGCAAATAGGAATATATATTTTTATTTTTTCCCCCTCATTTTTTATACAAAATATAGTGTGCTGTTTACACTGAAGAACTCAGTGTCATCTCCTCAGTTACTTTTGATTATGTGGCTTCTACTTAGAAAAGTTATGTGGCTTCTATCTTAAAAAAGTTTCACTGCTTCTCAAACTACTATTTGATTGATAAAAGCAATCTTAATTGCAGAAAGGCAAGAAGAATATCCATTATTGGGATTATGACCATATGTTTCAGTAGGAGGACTATTTTTCTCATAACAAATTTTTACAAAAATACTTGCAGGGTTATTTTTTATTTGAGCTATATTTAAAACCTTTATTTTTTTTTTTTCTTAATACTAAGCCTCACCATCTAAATTTATCTGTTACCACTTAATTGACACATTGTTTTTTTGTTTTTTACATCTGATTTTTAGTATGTTTAAATCTTCTCTTTATAGTCTGTGTTTTGGATTTAGCTTAGGTTGGGATGATACACAATATTTAACACCTTTTGGAAAATATCTGCATTCGCATTGAGAAAATTACAGCCATATTTTCATGTTTTTACAAATGAAGAAATATGTCTAATTCAAGTGCTTTATTCTGAACCTCTGAATATAAAGTTGTTTTTTTTTTCCCCCTTTTGGTAAAATAAGATACTAGCCAGCCTCCAAAATAGCCCACAATGATCCCTGCCTGTTGGTATTCACACCCTTGTGTAGTCACTTCCCACATTGTACCACTGTTGGTGTTTGTGACTAATAGAATATGGAAGAAGGGATGGGATGTTATTTCCAATATTACATTATAAAAGTTCTATGGCTGCCATCTTTGGTACATTTCTCCCCACCTCTCCCTCCCTGTCTGTCCCTTTCTCTCTCTCCTTCTCTATTGAGTCACTCATTCTTGGGGAAGTCAGCTGCCAGGAAAGTGGAAGGGGATCCTCCAACCCTAGTCAAGACATCAAATTGCAGCCCCAACCACAGCTTGACTGTACTGTCCCAGAGACCACGCAACTAAGCAGTTCTTAGATTTCTGAATCTCAGATATGTTTTTTGTTGTGTTTTTATTTTAATTGGAGGATAATTATTTTACAATGTGATGGTTTTTGCTATACGTCAGTATGAATCAGCCATAGGTATACATGTGTCCTTCCATCCCGAACCCCGCCTCCGTCCTCCCTCCCTACCCTATCCCTCCCTCTAGGTTGTCACAGAGCACTGCGTTTGGGTGCCCTGCTTTATGAGTCAAACTCACACTGGTTATCTGTTTTACATATGGTAAATATATGTTTGAGTATTATTCTCTCAAATCATCCCACCCTTTCCTTCTCCCACTGAGTCCAAAATGTCTGTTGTTTTAAGCTGCTACATTTTCTGTTGGTTAATTTACATAAAGCAACTAATATTAGGTAACTGAAACAAAATACTGATATCTCACAGCAGCTCTAAGTAAAAATTTCTAAAAAAAAAATTGCTCTGACAAAATTAAGCGTAATTCTTAACAACATTTATGGATTGCATGCCACAAGGAGTATGTGCTAAGTACAGAGAATACCATGAGAAAGAGTAGGTTTGGCCATGTAAGAACAAAGATGGGACTGTAGGAAACTCTCTTTCTCCAAATTGCTTGTTAGGATATTTAGAGTATGCCTTTGCTAAAAACCAAAGCTGATTAAAATACAAAAAGAGGAGAGCTGGGAGCCGCGGCGGGCGGCTCGCTGCTGCTGTGCGCCGCGCTGCTGGCGGTGGGCTGCGCGCTGGGCCTGCGCCTGGGCCGGGGGCGGGGGGCGGCGGAAAAAAAATAAAAATAAAATAAAATAAAATACAAAAAGAATCTTAAAACCTCAAAGAGATTTTAAGACAGTATGGAACATCCAGTCAAAAAAAAAGAAGTGAGCATGGGCCCCTAATATGATAGCCTAATGGGGTAAGGGGGACAGATATCAAAGTTCAAGACCCACACAAGATGGTGAATCTAACAGGAATTGTGAATCCGACAGAAGAATAGTCCCCTACAATAGTCCCCTACAATAGTCTGAGATTCCCTCAGAGGGTTTTGGCCTTTGGATGAAGATGAACCAGAAATATAAATTATGTAAAATTACAGCCAAGTTTACAATTGCCTACATCTCCCAAAGACTCAAGCATTCAACTTGCTTTAAGGTGGTCCCCCACTGGTGATGCCTCCTTCAGGTGCTAGGAGGAATAGAACTGTAAATTCTCTCCATAGAAAGTAATTGTAGGTCTCAAATTAATTTTCAAATATGGTATCTATTTGCACACAGTAAAAACAAAACACACACACACACACACAAACTGAAAAGGCACGTGAGGGAACTAGATTCCAGAAGCAGGAATTAGTAGAAACAGGTAAATTTGTATCACCTTAGATATTAAATTTATGCTTTCTGTGTTTAAAGAAATAAACTGTTAAGTACCTGTAGGCAATGGGAAATTAAAAAGTGATGGAACTAATCTGGGAAATACAAATATTGCAAGAATATTTAAAAATTGGGAAATAGGTTTAATGGCAGAATAGAATATAGCCAATTGGAAGGCTTTACAGACTGGAGTATAAATCAGTAGGTGGCTTATAATCCCAGCCAGTGGTTTGATCTGTTTCGATGTCAACTGTCATGTGCTCTTCAAGAGGGGAGCTGGTCTTTTGTGAATTTTCTGTACATAAGTATTTGTTACAGATATTTTAGCAAATGCTTTCTCTTGCTTGTGCATATCTTGGCTGGCATTACAGAAAAATAGTGTAAACATTATTTCCTTACTGGGGAATGAGGGTTTTTTCTTTTTTTTTTAGTGTGGGTGGGTGGGTGGGTGGGTAGGGTATGGTTTATGTTGAATGTTTTGTTTTTCTTCTGCATAAAACATCATGTTGTGGGATCTTTAGGAAACTTCATACTGTATGAATAAGAAAATATTTGAAACTTGAAAAAAAAATCAGGAGAAATTAATCAGAATCACAGGTCATACTTCCACAGACACCTCATCTCATTCCACTCCTAGAGGAGGAGTACATATAATCTCACCACCTCTACCCAGATCAGGTTAATTAGAACTTATCTTTATATCATTTATTCCTATTTAAATATTTAAATATGTCATCAAAAGCAGCTCCAAGCTATCAGGTCAATGCCCATTTTTCACATTCTAATCTTCATAAACCCATGTACATCATCTTTCTTCAATGTATCATGTACCCTTAACACATGAAACCCTTCCTTTGTGGGAAAAAAATGAAAAGTAATCACACATATTTGCTATAAAATTTTCCAAACACTTGAAAATAGAGAAAATCTTAGTAATATGAAATTCCATGTACTCATTCCTATAACAATCCTCAGATTTGAAAGTTAATCAAGATTTTCCACTTTTGCTTCATTTACCTCTTGATTTCTTTGCTGGAGTATTTTCAAGATAATCAGACATCATTATCTCATGCCACTTACTCCACTTGCTGTGCTGTGCTTAGTCATGTCCAACTCTTTGTGACGCCATGGACTGTAGCCCACTAGGCTCCTCTTGTCCATGGGGATTCTCCAGGTAAGAATACTGGAGTGGGTTGCCATGGCCTCCTCCAGGGTATCGTCCCAACCCAGGGATCAAACCCAGGTCTCCCGCATTGCAGGCAGATTCTTTACATATTCCACTATATAGTTCTAAAAAATGGACAGTGAAGAGTAAGTTTGAGCCAGTTACTATAAAAATCTAAAAAATATTGCCCCAATATGGTGATCAACAGGTCATAAAAACTTTTGTACTAAAAAAAAAAAAAAAAAAAAAAAACCTTTTGCACTGCAACTGGTATGATCTAGAAAGTGAAAAGACAACCTGCGGGACTTCACTGGTGGTACAGTGGATAAGAATCTGCCTGCCAACGCAGGGGACACAGGTTTGATCCCTGGGTTGAGAAGATTCCGTATGCTGTGGATAAGCAAGCCTGTGTACCACAACTGCTGAGCTCGAGCTCTAGAGCCCTTGAGCTACAACTGAAGCCAGCGCGCCTAGAGCCTATGCCCCACAATAAGAGAGGCCACTGCAGTGAGAAGGCCTGCACACCACAACTACAATAGCCCCCACTCTTCGCAACTAGAGAAAGCCTGCATGCAGCAAAGACTCAGCACAGCCAAAAATAAATTACTTAAAAAAAAAAGACAGCCTGTAAAATGGAAGAGAATATTTGTAAATCAAACATTTGTTAAGGAATTTGTAGTCGGACTTTACAAAAAATTTTTACAATTCAACAAAATCTCCGCAAATAACCTAATTTTAAAATGTGCAGATAATTTGAATAGACACTTCTCCGTAGAAAATATATAAAAAGCCAATAGGCACTTGTAAATAGTTAAGCATTATTAGTCACTAGCAATACACAAAGACCACAATGAGATGTTACTTCATATTCATTTCGATGACTATAATTAAACTTTTTTTAAGTATTGGGGAGGATGTGGAGAAACTGGAACCCTTATACATTGCTGGTGGGAATGTAAAATGTCTTATGTAGCTGCTTTGCAAAACTGGCAATTCCTCAAAAAGATAAACATGAGTTAACATATGAACCAGCAATTCCACTCCTATGTATATACCCAAGAGAAATACATCCACATATACTTGCACACAGAATTTTGTACAAGAGTGTTTATAGCAGTCAAAATTCACTAGTAGTCAAGAAATGGAAACAATGCAATGGTTCATCCATTAATTGATGAATGGACAAATAAATGTGGTATATGCAAACAATGAAAATTTATTTGGCCACAAAAAACAAGAAAGTACTGATACATGCTACCATAGGGATGAACCTTGAAAACCTGCTAAGTGAAAGAAGCCAGTCACAAAATAACAGTATGATCTCATTTAAATGAAATGTCCAGAATGGGCAAATTCATAGAGCCAGAAAGTGGATTAGTGGCTCCCTAAATTTAGGAAGGAAATGGGGAGTGACTGCTTTGGATGATGGAGACATTCTAAAATTGTGGTGCTGGCTGCACAATGCTATGACTACACTCAATTGTAAATTGTACCCTTTAAATGTGTAACATTTTGTATCATTAGGAAATGCAGATCAAATACAAGCCGATCAACTGTATGTCTCCAGAAAGATTTTTCTTTAAGATAAGTGAAGTCATTGAAATTTAGTGTTTTCTGAAACTCAAGAAATCTTTTGATCTTGAGGAAATCCAGCCTAATTGAAGACACAGTGAGATAATTGCATCTCGTCTGGACTTAACCTATGTCAAAATCTGCAGAGTTGGGCGAGAAGGACTGCCATTTGTCCTTTATGTAACGTGTGCTATTTGTTATCCTAATTTTACAACTGACAGACTGAGTGGAATTAGTTACAGTACTAGAATAGGCAGTGATACGTTGTTAATTCTCATCAGTCTGACTCCACTGGCGCTTTTTCCAATCCCAGCTTGGTTGTGGAAAGGAGTTAGGGAGGGCAAAGGCGCTGGGTGGGAGACTCTGACAGGAGTGTTTCTAATGAAAACCGTCAGCAAGAAGAGGGGACAGAAAAAATTTGACTTAGCATTTCAGCCTCCTCATGCAGGAATACTCATCTTTATGAAGCTATGATTTCATGTCATTTTTTAGGATGTTATCAAATTAAAAAGAAAAATATATATATCGAACTTTGGAAATTCGTGCCCCACTGCAGCAGCTAGGCGTCTCAACACAGCCTCCGTCCTCCCTGACGAGACGTTCTACAGACTACTGTGACTACTTTTCAGAAGAGCAAGTCGCACGACACTTGAACGCGAACAACAGCCGGCAGGACCGCGCACCCGCGAAACTCGAGCTGCAGCCTCTGCGCGTGCGCATTGCTCCTCAGCCGCTTCCGCCTCCGTCTCGCAGGCCACTCCTCTTAGTCTGTCGAGTCGGGTTTTCTCGCCACCGGTGACGGGTCGTCAGAGGTGCCCACCCTCGGCGCCTGCGCAGACTGAGGCTCACTGTCACCATGACAGCGCCCGCCGGGGGCCCTGGTAAGCGGGGCTCCCCCGGCTCCGAGTCTGAGACCGTGCTCCACACTGTTGGCTTGCAGTGAGTGGACATTTTCTCCGGCCCGGTGCCGTAGTTGGGGGCCCTTTTGAGAGTCTCCTCTGGTGGCACTCCTTCCTATTTTGAATCTTCGTGGTTCGCGTTCTCCACGTGTGCCCATAATCAGCTGGCCTAGAGCCTTGGTTCCCAGTGTGGGCGTTAAAAACGCGAAAAGCTTTTGGGGAGTTCAAGAATGGCAAGAATATTGTGCCTTTTTGTAAAGGATTTCTTCTTTTCAAAAGAGCAGTTTTAGGTTCTTAGGAATACTAAATGGCAGACCTGGAGGTTCTCCATTCAGCCCTACCTGACATACGCATGCGTATTCAGTCGTCTTGGCCTCTGCGAACCCATGACCTGGGATTTTGCAGGCAAAAATACCGGAGTGGTTTGCCATTTCCTACTCTAGGGACAAATACATAGCTT
Source organism: Dama dama (assembly GCF_033118175.1). Lineage (NCBI taxonomy): Eukaryota > Metazoa > Chordata > Mammalia > Artiodactyla > Cervidae > Dama > Dama dama. Next base: position 82,081,582 of record NC_083689.1, read on the forward strand.
CCCATTATCAATCTTCCTCTTCAGAGTGGTACTTTTGTTAACAGCTGTGAGCCTGCCTTGATGTATCACAATCACTCAAAGTCCATAATTTACATTGTTCACTCTTGGTGGTGCAGGATCTGTGAGTTTAGACAAATGTATAATGAATGACATGGTCCATGGTAGAGTATCATACAAAATAGTTTCACTGTCCTAAAAATCCTTTGTGCTTTACCTACTTATCTTCCCCCCAACCACTGAAAATCAGTGATCTTTCTATTGTATCCATAGATTTTTTTTTTGTCTTTTCCAGAACGTCATGTAGTTGGAATCATAGAGTACATCGGCTTTCCACATTGGCTTTTTTTCACTTAGTAATGTGTGTTTAAGCTTTCCCCATGTGTTTTCATAGCTTGAGAGCGCATTCCTTTTTAGCGAACCGTAATAATCCTGTTGTGTGAGTGAACCACAGTTTATCCATTCATATTCTGAGAGAGATCTTGGTTGCTTCCAAGTTTCGGCAGTTGTAAATAAAACTGCTATAAACCTAAGTGTGCTGTAAATAAAACTGCTAAAAACATAAGTGTGCAGGTTATTGTATGGACATAAGTTTTCAACTCCTTTGGGTAAATATCAAGGGGTGATTTCTGGATTGTATGATGGGAATATACTTAGCTTTGTAAGAAACCGGCAAGCTTTAAAGTGGCTATACCATTGTGCATTCCCACACAATGAGTGAAGATTCCTGTTATTCCACATCCTCACCAGCGTTTGATATACTAGTGTTCTGGATTATGGCCATTTTAGTAAGTATGTAGTTATACCCTATTGTTTTAATTTGTGTTTGATGAAAAGTGATGTGGAGCACCTTTTTATATGGTTGCCATCTGTCTTCCTTGTTAAGGTGTCTGTTAAGGTCTTTGGCCCATTTTTTTTTTTTTAATGGGGTTGTTTTCTTATTGTTGAGTATTAAGAGTTCTTTATATATTTAGGTTAATAGTCTTTTATCATATGTGTCTTTTGCAAATGTTTTCTCCCAGTCTGCAGCTTATTTTTTCATTCTCTTGATGTTATCTTTTGCAGAGCACAAGTTTGTCATTTTAATGAAGTCCAGCATATCCATTATTTCTTTCATGAATGGTGCCTTTAGTGCTGTATCTAAAAAGTCATTGCTGTATTGAAAGTCATCTATGTTTTCTTCTATGTTATCTTGTAGGAGTTTTATAGTTTTGAATTTTACACTTAGGTCTATGATCTGTATTGAGTTAATTTTTGTGAAGGTATGAGTTCTGTGTCTAGATTTTTTTTACGGGAAAAAAAAAAAGTTTGTTGAAAAGGCTGTCTTTTCCCCATTGTATTGCCTTTGTGCCTTCATTGAAGATCAGTTATCTCTATTTATGAGGGTCTGTTTGGGGGCCTCTCTGTTTTGGTCCGTTGATCTATTTGTTTATTCTTTCACCAAAACAACACTGTCTTAATTGCTGTAGCTTTATAGTAAGTCTTGATGTTGGATAGAGTCATCACTTTGTTCTCCTTCTGTATTATATTGACTATTCTGAGTTTTTGCCCTCCGCATACACTTTAGGACCAGTTGGTTGATAGCCACAAAATAACTTGGTGGGATTTTGATTGGAATTGCTTGAATCTATAGATTAAGTTGGGAAGAACTGACATCTTGACAATATTGAGTCTTCCTATCCATAAACATGGAATATCTATCCATTTATTTAATTCTTCTTTGATTTTATTCATCAGAGTAGTTATCCTCATGTAGATCTTTACATATTTTGTTAGCTTTATCCCAAAGTGTTTTGGTTTTGTGGGTTTAATGTAAATGGTATTGTGTTTTCAACTTCCACTTACTCATTGCTGTGTAAATAGGAAAACAGTTGACTTTTGGGGAGGGGGGTGCTGCACTAGGTCTTCATTGTGACATGCAGGCATATAAAAATAACTCTTTAAGTAACATTCTGGTTGCATCCATGTTGCTGCAGGTGGCATTATTTTGTTCTTTTTATGGCTGAGTAGTATTCCATTGTATATATGTACTACATTTTCTTTGTCCATTCATCTGTCCATGGACATTTAGGTTATTTCCATAACCTGGCTATTGTGACTAGTGCTGCTATGAACATAGGGGTGAATTTTTTTATTTTTGTTTCTTTGTTTGTTTGTTTTCTACACCACACAGCATCTTTAGTGGGATCTTTAGTTCCCCAACCAAAGATCAAAAACCCATGCCCCCTGCACTGGAAGTGCAGAGTCTTAACCACTGGACTGCCAGGGAAGTCACATATCTCATGAACTTCATTTTTAACAGCCACATCAATTACATATTTTACCATGAGGATAAATTGTGATTTAATTACTTACCATTGTTGAACATTTCTGTTTTAGCCAATAATTCCTGTGCCTTTTTAAGATGCATAAGTTAAACATTTAAAAAATGATGACCATATATTTTCATCTGAGTCTGAAAGGTCTGTGACTATTGCATATACTATAAAGGGACATGTGTTTTTCTATAGGAGACTGCTTGGGGGATAGTGGATACTATAATTAACTCTCCCCTTTCTTTATTCTGTAACCCAGTATGCAGAGTAGTCACTAAGTTCCATGAATATTACTTAGAAGTTATTTTTATATGCCCCTCCATTCTCTTATCAAATTTTATTTTCTTTCTATGTCTTGTCAGCAGTTTATAATGGCCATCATTAAGTTTTAAAACTGTTGTTATGTAGAATTAATAAACAATTAATGCACACTCATGCATAGGGAATTTGTAGCCACTTGGTAGGTACTTAAGTGTTCAAAACAATGAACAAAAATTGGGGAGGTAAGGTTATAGATAACTCTTACTGTTTTTCAGCCTTTTCTCCTTATTATGGGGGCTTCCCCCATGGCTCAGACAGTAAAGAATCTGCCTGCAATGCAGGAGACCAGGGTTCAATCCCTGGGTTGGGAAGATCCCCTGGAGAAGGAAATGGCAACCCACTCCAGTATTCTTGCCTGGAGAATCCCACAGACAGAAGAGCCTAGAGGGCTACAGTCCAAGGGATTGCAAAGAGTCGGACACGACTGAGTGACTAACACTTTCACTTTCAGTGGGATATGGCATTGTATGAAGTAGAACTGATTCAAGTATTTTAGTCTTAACTAAATTAACTCACACATTTTAATGCCTAATTAAGAAAAAAAATCTGGTCTGCCAAAAAGTAGTCGAAAGATACAGGAATTATGTATATTTGTACATGCTAGAGAAATCTAAAAATACTAACTCAGAATTTACTTAGTCACTCATAAGTGTTGCTGACACTCATAATTTGAAGGTGAATATGCTTAAATGTTGGGCTTCCCAGGTGGCGCTAGTGGTAAAGAACCTACCTGTCAGTGCAGGAGACATAAGAGACAGTGGGTTTGATTCCTGGGTGGGAAAGATCCCCTGGAGGAGAGCATGGCAACCCACTCCAGTATTCTTGCCTGGAGGATCTCATGGACAGAGGAGCCTAATGGACTGTAGCCCATAGGGTCGAAAAGAGTCAGACACAACTGAAGTGATTTAGCACACACGCATGCTTAAATGCATAATTTAAAATTCTAATGGTTAATATAAATATAGAATGGAGCCTCAGGTGGAGAGTTTAAGTTCTACAAAATTTTGATGTTTTTAATATAGCTTTGCATTTACATACGTTTTACTTAATTATGGGTCTAGAATTGGAGAAGATACCATGTGAAAATTCCTGCTTTAAAATATCTGCTTCTTAACAGTTTTTTTTTTCTTCCTGCATTTCTCTTTACACTTCTGAGGCTCAGATTATCCTGTATGTTTACTAATCATTGCTTACATCATATGTAGCATGCATGTGTGCGTACTCAGTCGGGTCCGACTCTTTGTGACCCCATGGACTGTAGCCCCCACACTTCTCTGTCCATGGATCCTCCAGGCAAGAATACTGGAGTGGGTTGCCATTTCCTATTCCACATTTATAGCATATTTATATATAAATAAATATATATATATATATCTTTATATTTGTCACATCTTAATGTATGCTGAGTCACTTCAGTCATGTCTGGCTCTTTGTGACCCCATGGACTGTAGCCCCCCACGCTTCTCTGCCCATGGATCCTCCAGACAAGAATACTGGAGTGGGTTGCCATTTCCTATTCCACATTTATAGCATATTTATATATAAATATATATATATATATATATTTCTTTACATTTGTCACATCTTAATGTATACTGAGTCACATCAGTCATGTCTGGCTCTTTGTGACCCCGTGGACTATAGCCCCCCACGCTTCTCTGTCCATGGGATTCTCCAGGCAAGAATACTGGAGTGGATTGCCATGCCCTCCTCCAGGGGATCTTCCCGACCCAGGGATCGAGCCCTCATCTCTTACGTCTCCTTCATTGGCAAGCAGATTCTTTACCACTAGCGCCACCTGGGAAGCCCATCTTGATACTGGTTCTTAATTTTTAAAAAATCTTTTCTCAGTTTTATTGCTTTGTTTTTCTCCATCAACATATGCTGTGCCCTTTTGATTAAAAAAAAATACCCTATAAAATTACTTTTAATATGAATGCCGTCATTTTAGGGTCTTGGAGTGAAAATATACTGGAATATTTTCTGAGAAATAACCAGATCACAACAGAAGATGGCGCCCAAATCATCTGGTATCATGCAGCTAACCACAAGGTGCAAATGAATGAGGCACTGAGAAGTAAGTCAGTATTCCCCATGCTTAGATGAATTCAATTTTTTTTTTTAAATCTGGTCATATTTGCAGGTACCAGAGCCTTAGATGATTCAAGTGTAAATTCTTGGCTAATGTAAACATTCTTCTAAAAGATCTCATTTTATTTGCAAAATGAACAAATTTTCCTAATGGAAGAATTTTCTCATTTTCCAGAAATTATTTACCTTTACTATGCCTTATTTAAAGTTCTCATGTATTATTACATTTGCTTATATATAGTAGTGATTTAAGTAAAATGTTTAAGATCATGATTGTATGTCGTACATATTTTTGTGTCTTTCACAGCGTACTCAGGAGAGGCTCAAAAATATTTATCTAATGGATGAATGAAGCCATTGAATGATAATTTATAATGCTTTGGGCAGTATTTATGCCTGGGCTAGAAACCAAGCCTTCGGGTTTGCTAACTCCATCTGTAATCTTATATAGATGAACACTATAGCAGTTTAGTTAGCCTTTTCCTGTGAAGTACCCCTTTTGGCTACAACGGTGCAGGAGAATGAAGGTGTATCATCAGAGGGATGGGGCATAGCTTGAAGTGCCCTGTTCCAACAGAAAGATTTCCTTGTAATCTCATATTTTATTGTAAAAATTTTCACATTTACTCAATTGACACAATTTACACATCTAACTCAATTGTGTATCTGGATAATGTATCTGAATATATTTCTTTTATTGAAAAGATATTATTTTCAGTTGCTTTTCAAAGGGAAGAAATTTGTCTTCTAATATTTAATGCCTCATAATTAACACAGTGCCTAGCACATAATAACCTAACAGTGGTTTTTTAATAAATAAATTTTAGCAGAAACAATGCTTAAGGAAAACATTGATTAATGGCTTCCTGGAGCTGAAATGAATAGGGGCTGGGGAGTAAATGCTAGTGGGTACAGGTTTCTTTTTGGAATGATAAAATTTTTCTGGAATTAGATGGTGATGATGGTTGCACAGGGCTTTCCAGGTGGCTCTAGTGGTAAAGAACTGCACTGCCAGTGCAGGAGATGTTAGAGAAACGGGCTCAATCCCTGAATCGGGAAGATCCCAGGAGGAGGCCATGGCAACCCACTCTAGTATTCTTGCCTGGAGAATCCCACAGACAGAGGATCCTGGTGTGCTACAGTCCATAACGTCGCAAAGAGTCAGACACGACTGAAGCGACTGAGCACACACGCACGCATGATGGTTGCACAACCTTCTGAATATTCTGAAAACCACTAAATGGTGTGCTTTAAAAGAGTAATTTTATAGCTTGTGAATTATATATCAATTTTTTAAAATAGAAGAAAATAGGAAGAAATATATCTATTATTTGCAGACAATATAATTTTATATTTAGAAAATCAAAAAGATTCTACAGCTAAATGATTGTAACTCATAGGTTGATATAGACAATCTCAACCTTTTTGACAATATAAAAATCAAAGCAGAAAATAAATTGGATTTCTCTGTAACAGCTAAAAATTTGGAAGCAATCTTTAAATTTTATGGTTTGTAATAGTAAATGTAGAAGTCTCAGACCTAGAAATAATTTAATTAAATATGAATACTTCTAGCCTTGTTTTAAAAATAATCAATGGAAGTCATTTCCAGTTGCCGGCAGTCTGCTGTTGACCTGGGAATTTTTCATAGGTTACTTAGTTTTCAGATAATATCCTCTTTACTTTCTCTCAGTCAACCAGAACCCCAAGTTTTATAGTTTTGGGTGTACTTTTTATCAAGTCCCTTTTTTCAGTCCTGGCTAATCTTGCAATTTCTTTCAAATACAAAGGAAAGAAAACAGGTTCCTGGAGACATGTATCACACTGCTTTATCTCATTTCTTTCAGAATATTTAAATTTAGTACAGCTGTTATTAATGAAGCTGTTTCTGTTTTCATTAATATGTGATATTGGATTTTCAACAATGTCTGTGATTTAAAAAAGCAAAGTACAGGAGGAACAATATAGGAGTGCCATTTGTCGACATAAGAGTTGCATTGTCAACACATCTGATCTCAGAATAGTCAAAATTGTTTACAAACGTTATTACATATAATGTTATTTTTTGTTATGACAGTTCTGCATGTAGATTTTTGTTTTTATGTATATATTTATTTTTTGCATGTAGATTTTTAAAATGTATATTAAAAGAAATGCTTGTTAAAAATAGAAATTATTAAATCTCTTTGAGAATAAAAAATGTCATATTTTTAAAAAAACCTTTGTAACATATTTAGGAAAAGTGTGACTATAGTCATCAGCTAAATGTATTAATAAAAATATAGTAAATTGCTGCATTAGGGCATGTAAACAGTATAAGCAAGATAGATATTTTTAACTTCATTTCTATAAACATATTTCTTTGAGCTTTGTTTTAATGTAAGTAGCATCTATTTGGGATTTAGCTGTTTTCTGTTGTCTGGCTCTTGTCAAAAGTTGGGGCTCCTATGATTGAAGTGTTAATCTTGATGTGCAGACTTCTTCCTCTGACTCTCCCTGAGATGGGAAACATAGTTGTGTCCAATTCTTTGCGACCCCATGGGACTGTAGCCTACCAGGCTCCTCAGTCCATGGAATTTCCCAGGCAAGAGTACTAGAGTGGGTTGCCATATCCTTCTCCAGGGATCTTCCCGACCCGGGGATTGAACCCGGGTCTCCCACATTGCAGGCAGACACTTTACCGTCTGAGCCACCAGGGAAACCCAAATATTTCTTTGAGCCCCCTTTTTTGGGTGGGGGGGCAAGAATACTGGAGTGGGTTGCCATTCCCTTCTCCAGGAGATCTTCCCGACCCAGGGATAGAACCTGGGTCTCCCGCACTGTAGGCAGACGCTTTACCGTCTGAGCCACCAGGGAAGTCATAAGCATATTTCTTTGAGTTTTGTTTTAATGTAAGTAGCATCTATTTGGGATTTTCTTGTGTAGAAAATCACAAAAAAAACTAAAGCTGTTTTCTGTTGTCTGGCTCTTGTCAAAAGTTGGGGCTCCTGTCATTGGAGTGTTAATCTTGATGTGCAGACTTCTTCCTCTGACTCTCCCTGAGATGGGAAACATGGTGACCAGGCAGTCTCCCAAAGAAGAGGCATACCCTGACCTTCAAAAACCTTCTACCCAACAGCCGTGGGTGGGAGAATAGGGAGAGAGGCTGGGCAACTCACATACATGTCTCCAGGTCAGATTTCCCTCTCTTCTGAAAACTAGTCTATCCAACTTCTTATTTGCTGTTTTCACTTATAGAGTTCTTGTGCATCAACAGAAAATTTGATTAAAGATTTACTGAGCATGGCCCTGCCCATCAGAACAAGACCCAGTTTCCCCCTCAGTCAGTCTCTCCCATCAATAAGCCTCTTATTCTCATCCATCAGAGGGCAGACAGAATGAAAACCACAATCACAGAAAACTAATCAAACTGATCACATGGACAACAGCCTTGTCTAACTCAATGAGACTATGAGCCATGCCCTGTAGGGCCACCCAAGACAGATGGGTCATGGTGGAGAGTTCTGATAAAGCGTGGTCCACTGGAGAAGGGAATGGCAACCCACTTCAGTATTCTTGCCTTGAGAACCCCATGAACAGTATGAAAAGGCAAAAAAATAGGACAGTGAAAGATGAACTCTCCAGGTCGGTAGGTGCTCAATATACTAATGGAGAACAGTGGAGAAATAGCTCTAGAGAAAATGAAGAGATGGAGTCAAAGTGTTTAAAAACAACACCCAGTTGTGGATGTAACTGGTGATGGAAGTAAAGTCCGATGTTGTAAAGAACAATATTGTGTAGGAACCTGGACTGTTAGGTCCATGAATCAAGGCAAATTGGAAGTGGTCAAACAGGAGATGGCAAGAGTGAACATCAACATTTTAGGAATCAGTGAACTAAAATGGACCAGAATGGGTAAATTTAACTCAGATGACCATTATATCTACTACTGTGGGCAAGAATCCCTTAGAAGACATGGAGTAGCCCTCACAGTTGACAGAAGAGTCTAAAATGCAGTACTTGGATGCAATCTCAAAAACAACAGAGTGATCTCTGTTTGTTTCCAAGGCAAGCCATTCAATATCAGAGTAATCCAAGTCTGAGCCCCAACCAGTAATGCTGAAAAAGCTGAAGTTGAATGGTTCTATGAAGACCTACACTACCTTTTAGAACTAACCCCCAAATAAGATGTCCTTTTCATTATAGGGGACTGGAATGCAAAAGTAGGAATTCAAGAGATAACTGGAGAATTGACAGGCAAATTTGGCCTTGAAGTACAGAATGAAGCAGGGCAAAGACTAACAGAGTTTTGCCAAGCGAATGCACTGGTCATAGCAAACACTCTCTTCCAACAACACAAGAGGACACTTCACACATGGACATCACCAGGTGATCAATACCGAAATCAGATTAATTATATTCTTTGCAGCCAAAGATGGAGAAACTCTATACAGTCAGCAAAAACAAGACTGGGAGCTGACTGTGGCTCAGATCATGAACTCCTTATTGCCAAATTCAGACTTAAATTGAAGAAAGTAGGGAAAACCTGAAAAATATTCAGGTATGACCTAAATCAAATCCCTTATGATTATACAGTGGAAGTGACAAATAGATTCAAGGGATTAGATCTGATAAACAAAGTGCCTGAAGAACTATGGACGGAGGTTTATGACATCGTACAGGAGGCAGTGATCAAGACCATTCCCAAGAAAAAGAAATGCAAAAAGGCAAAATGGCTGTTTGAGGAGGCCTTACAACAGCTGTGAAAAGAAGAGCAGCGAAAGGCAAAGGAGAAAAGGAAAGTTATACCCATCTGAATGCAGAGTTCCAAAGTATAGCAAGGAGAGATAAGAAAGCCTTCCTCGGTGATCAATGCAAAGAAATAGAGGAAAACAATAGAATGGGAAATACTAGAGACTAGAAAATTAGAGATATCAAAGGAACATTTCATGCAAAGATGGGCACAATAAAGGACAGAAATGGTATGGACCTAACAGAAGCAGAAGATATTAAGAAGAGGTGGCAAGAACACACAGAAGAACTATAGAAAGAAGATCTTCACGACCCAGATAATCACAGTGGTGTGATCACTCACCTAGAGCCAGACATCCTGGAATGTGAAGTCAAGCGGGCCTTAGGAAGCATCACTACGAACAAAGCTAGTGGAGGTGATGGAATTCCAGTTGAGCTACTTCAAATCCTAAAAGATGATGCTGTGAAAGTGCTGCACTCAATATGCCAGCAAATTTGGAAAACTCAGCAGTGGCCACAGGACTGGAAAATGTCAGTTTTCATTCCAATCCCAAAGAAAAAGACAATGCCAAAGAATGCTCAAACTACTACACAATTGCACTCATCTCACACGCTAGCAAAGTAATGCTTAAAATTCTCCAAGCCAGGCTTCAACAGTACATGATCTGTGAACTTCCAGATGTTCAACATGGATTTAGAATAGGCAGAGGAACCAGAGATCAGATAGCCAACATCCACTGGATCATTGAAAAAGCAAGAGAGTTCCAGAAAAACATCTACTTCTGCTTTATTGACTATGCCAAAGCCTTTGACTGTGTGGATTACAACAAACTGTGGAAAAATCTTAAAGAGATGGGAATACCAGACCACCTGACCTGCCTCCTGAAAAATCTGTTTGCAGGTCAAGAAGCAACAGTTAGAACTGGACATGGAACAACAGACTGGTTCCAAATCGGGAAAGGAGTATGTCAAGGCTGTATATTGTCACCCTACGTATTTAACTTATATGCAGAGTACATCATGTGAAATACCAGGCTGGATGAAGCACAAAATGGAATCAAGATTGCAGGGAGAAATATCAATAACCTCAGATATACAGATGACGCTACCCTTATGCAAGAAAGTGAAGAAGAACTAAAGAGCCTCTTGATGAAACTGAAAGAGGAGAGTGAAAAAGTTGACTTGAAACTCAGCATTCAGAAAACTAAGATCATGGCATCTGGTCCCATCACTTCATGGCAAATAGATGGGGAAACAATGGAAACAGTGAGAAACTTTATGTTTTTGGGCTCCAAAATCACTGCAGATGGTGACTGCAGCCATGAAATTAAAAGATGCTTGCTCCTTGAAAGAAAAATTATGACCAATCTAGACAGCATATTAAAAAGCAGAGACATTACTTTGCCGACAAGGGTCCATCTAGTCAAAGCTATGGTTTTTCCAGTAGTCATGTATGGATATGAGAGTTGGAGTATAAAGAAAACTGAGCACCAAGAAATTGATGCTTTTGAACTGTGGTGTTGGAGAAGACTCTTGAGAGTCCCTCGGACAGCAAGGAGATCAAACCAGTCAATCCTAAAAGAAATCAGTCCTGAATATTCATTGGAAGGACTGATGCTGAAGCTGAAGCTCCAATACTTTGGCCACCTGATGCGAAGAGCTGACTCACTAGAAAAGATACTGATGCTGGGAAAGATTGAAGGAAGGAGGAGAAGGGGACGACAGAGGATGAGATGGTTGGATGGCATCACCGACTTGATGGACATGAGTTTGAGTAAGCTCAGGGAGTTGGTGATGGACAGGGAGGCCTGGCGTGCTGCAGTCCATGGGGTCACAAAGAGTGAGACCTAACTGAGTGACTGAACTGAAATGAATGGGCATCACATTCTTAATTGTGTTTGCTAACATGTATTTCCTGTGATCCTTCCTCTCTCAGTAAATGGCACCATAGTCTGCATATATTCTTAAGCCAGAAATCTGGGAGTCATCTATTCTTTGTTTTTTGGTTTTTTTTGTATCTACCCTATTGGACATTATAATTCTATTCCAAAATACATTTTGAATTAGTCCACATCTCTCCATCTCTGTTGTCTTCACCCTAGTCCAAGCCACCATGATCTCTTGTCCTTACTACATAGCTTCCATTCTTATTCTTAAAAGAACCATTAGGAACGTAATTTACATGGAGCCTGAGACTCTTGACACTGTCATTTAGTGATTTTTTTTTTCTACTCATGGGCAATGAATGGCGTTAATAAATGGAGAAACTGACTATTACTCTTAAGGAATTCCAAAGCCTACGTGTTCCTTTACAACTGCACTGGTAGACAAGATGGAATGCCTACATATGTTATACTAAATACCACTTTACTGAGAAATCATGTTTGTGTGACTTATAAAATTAGACAGACGCTTGACCTATTTCATCTTAAATATAGCTCTGTTTAACTTTTTTTGAGAAACTGCCAAGCTTTTCTGAAGCAGCTGAGTGGGTTCTTATATTCTCACCAGCAAAGTGAATGATGTTTCCAATTTCCCCATGTCCTTGTCAACATTAGTTATTGTCTGTCTTTTTCATTATAGTCGTCCTAGCATTTGTGAGTTGGTATCTCATTGTAGTTTAGATTTGCATTTCCCAGAAGATTAATGATGTTGAGCATCTCTTCATGCAGCTATTGGAAAATGACCTGTATGTGCAGCTGAGTAGCTTTTTCAGCCTATTTCCTGGCTGTAGAAACTGGAGAGTTCATAGATTTCTTTTCAAAATCCTTCAAGCTGGGCTTAAGCTGTATGTGAACTGAGAACTTCCAGATGTACCAGCTGGGTTTAGAAAAGGCAGAGGAATTAGAGATCAAATCACCAACATTCCTTGGATCATAGAGAAAGCAGGGGATTTCCAGCAAAAACATCTACTTCTGCTTCATTGACTATGTTAAAGCCTTTGACGGTGTGGATCACAACAAACTGTGGAAAATTCTTAAAGAGATGGGAATACCAGACCACCTTACCTGCCTCCTGAGAAACCTGCATAAGGGTCAAGAAACAACAGTTAGAACTTGTCATGGAACAACGGACTGGTTCCATATTGGGAAAGGCTGTATATTGTCACCCTGCTTATTTAACTTCTATGCAGGGTACATTATGTGAAATGCCAGGCTGGATAAATCACAAGCTAGAATCAAGATTGCCAGCAGAAATATCAACAACCTCAGAAAAACAGCTCATACCACTCTAATTGCAGAAAAGAAAGAGGAATAAGAAAACCTCTTGATGAGGGTAAAAGACAAGAGTGAAAAAATCAACACTGGTTGATTGTTGGTTTAAAAATCAACATTTGAAAAACTAAAATCATGGCAACTGGTCCCATCACTTCATGGTAAATAGAAGAGGAAAAAGTGGAAGCATGACAGATTTTGTTTTCTTGGGCTCCAAAATCACTACAGGTGGTGATCGCAGCAATGAAATTAAAAGATGCTTAGTTCTTGATAGGAAAGCTGTGCCAAACCTAGACAGCATATTAAAAAGCAGAGACATCACTTTGCTGACAAAATTCCATCTAGTTAAAGCTATGGTTTTTCCAGTAGTCATGTATGGATATCAGAGTTGTACCATAAAGAAGACCGAGTGATAAAGAATTGATTCTTTCAAATTGTGGTGTTGGAGAAGACTCTTGAGAGTCCCTTGGACTGCAAGGAGATCAAACCAGTAAATCTTAAAGGAAATCAGTCCTGAATATTTATTGGAAGGACTGATGCTGAAGCTGAAGCTCCAATACTTCAGCCACCTGATGCGAAGAGCTGACTCATTAGAAAAGACTCTGATGCTGGGAAAGAGTGAAGGCAAAAGAAGGGAGTGGCAGAGGATGAGATGGTTAGATAGCATCACTGACTCAGTGGACATGAATTTGAGCAAACTCCAGGCGATAGTGGAGGACAGAGGAGCCTGGCATGCTACAGTCTTGCAAAGAGTCGGACATGGCTTAGCAACTGAACAACAGCAACAGCAGACCTCTTTTCATTTTACCTCTCTCTCTTTTTTCCGGTCCAAGTCTGTAACAGTTCTATTAAAAATGTACTGGGATTTTTATATATCAAGTTATAAACCATCCCTTTAGTCAAAAGCTTTACTGCCAAATCTCTTTGAGTCAGGTCTCTCTCCTTTGGTTTGCTAGTTAGGGTGGTATGGGTTAACACCCTTAAGATTCTATAAGTTCTTTTATCTAGTTGTATCGGTATCCAAGGCTCCATATTTCTCAGGTCTTAATAAAGTGTCCTGTAGTTGTATCCTTGATTCGGCCTTGATCCTGAGGCTATAGTTTACTAGCAGCATCCTGGACTTGACTTTTGGACTGAGGCTTTCTCTTCCTTTGAGAATCTTTCACCAGATGGAAAGAGTGGTTTTATTTTCTAACTCACACGAGTTCTGAGCTGGAAATATTTCCTCATTATGCTGCTTAGAGTCTAAACAGCTAATTATTTAACTCAGCTCTTTCTTTCCATCCTTTATCATAGGAACTAAAAGAAGCCAATTAACGCTTTCAACATTCTGCCTGGAAACCTCCTTAGCCAAATGCACAAATTCATTAGGCATCCTATCTATCTTCCACCAGTTGCTACAAGTGCCAGGGTTGCCAGAAGTTTCACTGCTATGTAAAAAGAGTTTTCTCAGTGCTCTTCCAGCCTCTGTTAACAGTGCCTTTCTAGAATCTACTGGATTCCAAAGCCAGTGTCACACATTTCAGGTTTTTCTTATGCCAGTGCCCCACTTCCAGATAACTATTTCTGCTTGTTTTCTGTTACTGTGTGATAAATTACCTCCAAAACTTCGTGGCTTCAAATAACAATGATTTATTATTTTTCCTGATTTTGTGGTTCTTCTCTTCCATGTGGAATAGGTTGGGGACACTCATGTTGCTGCACTTGGCTGGTTGCTCAGCTGGGCCTGGAAATTTTGAAATGGCCTCACTCACGTGTCAGAGACCTAATGCTGTCTGTCAGACATGAAGCTTTAGTTTTCTTCTATGTGGCTTCTCTCTCTCTATGTGGTTTCTGAGTCTTCAGAATTCTTACCTGAACTTCTTTACATGGTAACTGGCTTTCCAGAGGATGGAAGCAGAAGCTGCCAAACCTTTTAAGAGCTAAGCCTAGAACTGACAGTTTTCCTTTTGTTGGTCAAAGCAAGTCACAAAACCAACCCAGATTCAAGGGGAAGAGAAAGAGAGGAGAGGATAGGAGGAATTGTTGTCAGACATCTTTGAAATTAGTCTACCAAAGCCTGCTAAGTCACACTAAGTGACTAGTGAAGCTTCTTACCCATTCCAGGGATGTGTGCTTTTACATAGTAGCTAAGCTTTGGGTCAAAGAACTGAATCTGTAGCATAGTGTTTCAAACATAAACAATAAACATCTATAGTTTCTAATTTCAGGAGTGAGAAGATAAAAGTACTATTTGTGTTCTCAGAAGCTTCAACAAATACTTATTAAGCTCCCTTTTGTATACTCACTTTGCTGTATACTGGGAAGAAATTAGATATTAGGACAACAGTTTGCGGATGACCTAAGCAAAGATATTTAACTCCTCACTACCAGTTTGCTCATGACTAACAAATAAGGGCAACGTGCAAGGCCTGACATAGTACCTGGCACTTAGTTGTTTCTCAATAAATATTATTTTATTTCCTCCTTTTTATCTTCCTCAAAAAGATACTGGATATGCCATCTGCTGTAGTCTCTATTAACACTAACATAGATTCTTTTATGTGGACAGGTACTGCTCATATGCTAGAGGCCGATGTCATTCTTCCAAGCGATGGATCAGAACATGGCCAACCAATCATGGCCCATCCTCCAGAAATAAACAGTGATAATACTTTACAAGAATGGCTGGCTGAAGTTATTAAAAGCAGTAAAGGCATCAAGCTGGATTTTAAGAGGTATTTGTATAAACATGTTCAGTCTTCTGGTTGTTGTAGAATAACAATAAGGGAAAAAAATCAGTAACTTCTTATTTCTGTACCTAAGTAACTTTATACTTTATCTAAACTGAAAATGGAATTGCAAATTAATATGTTTCAGGAATGGACCAAAGACCCACAGAGTTGTCTGCTAAAATTGTTTCTTGGGAACGTTTTGAGGCTAAACTTAATTTTTATAAAGGAATTTATCATAACTGACCATTGTAGTAATAGAATGGCAAATTTTTTTTTTCTATGTGAATAACTCCCAGTACCTTTTTAAAATTTTAATTGGAGGATAATTGCTTTAAAATGTTGTGTTAGTTTCTGCTGTACAATGAAGTGAATAAGTTGTGTGTGTATATATATATAATATCCCCTCTCTCTTGAACTTTCCTGCTCCCCCACCATCCCACTCTTCTAGGTCATCACAGGGCGCGGAGCTGAGCTCCCTGTGTTATACAGAAGCTTCCCATTAGCTACCTGTCTTACACATAGTAGTGTATATATTTCAGTGTTACTCTCTTAATTTGTCTAACCCTCTCCTTCCCCCACTGTGTCCACAAGTCCATTTGAAAGAAAGAAAGTCAAGTCACTCAGTCGTGTCTGACTCTTTTCGACACCATGGGCCTTAGCTCGCCAGGCTCCTCCATCCATGGGATCTTCCAGGCAAGAGTCCTGGAGTGGGTTGCCATTTCCTTCTCCAGAGGATCTTCCCGACCCAAGGGTTGAACCCCAGCCTCCTGCATTATAGACAGACGCTTTACCGTCTGAGCCACCAGGGAAGTCATAGAACAATACAAGTCCACAAGTCCATAGAACAATACATTTAAAATGCTGCTTTCATTAAGAAGTAGTCTGAGAGAGAGTTGGCAGAAGTTGGGTTAGTTAATGCCTTTCCTGCTTGATTTGTGTTATTATATTTGGGGAATTATTTAGAATTCTTTAATTACTAAAAATAATGTTTTAGAAACATTGATAATGAAGAGAGCAAGATTAAGTATCATTTTCTTCTCCATGGCCATCACAGAAAGTTTTACTTTTGTGGTATTTTGGCAGTGTAAAAATTATAGGTAGAGCCAGGGATTTGTTGTGACACCATAAAAGCTCTTCATGAAACCCATGAAGGCAATTGCTGTGAGAATCTAGGATGTGTGGTAAACTTACTTTATCTTTGAACAATATTTTAAAATTGAATCATCTCAAGAAATGAATAAGAATTGGAAATCTTATTCATAGGGTTTTTAAAAACCTAATAAGCATTTAATCATTAATGCTTGGCAAGCAAAACTTTAGATCTCCTTGCCTTTTCATTTGTTGTGGGGCTAAATATACTAGTAAACCTCTTTATACTGTGAATGAAAACTATTGTAAGATCTTAAAGCTTTTGGAATGATAATAGTCCAACTCCATTTTATTGACAAAGGAACTTAGTCCTAAAGAGGTTACGTGACAACAGCTAAACTTGAGAGCTGAGCTAGGATCAGATTCCAGGTTTCCTAGAGCCAGTCCAGTGTTCTCTGTAATGGTGGTTTAGTCACTCAGTTGTGGCTGACTCTTTGCAACCCCGTGAACTATAGCCCACCAGGCTCCTCTGTCCATGGAATTTCCCAGGCAAGAATACTGGAGTGGGTTGCCATTTCCTTTTCTAGGGGATCTTCCCAGGGATTGAACCGGCATCTGCTGCATTGCAGGTGGTCTCCTGCATTACAAGTGGATTCTTTGCTGACTAAGCCACCAGGGACCATGAAATAAAGTATTTAATCCTTAGTGCTTGGCGAGCAAAACTTTAGATCTCCTTGCCTTTTCACATGCTCAGTTTTCTGTTTTTAATGTTTACCATTGCCCATAGACTTGTTCTCTATGTGATATACTCTCTGATTCCTCACCAGTCAGATCAGCTCATTCATTCCTAAATGCTAGCAGTCACCAGTAAAAGGCTGTGACATTAGAAAAAGATTTTGCATGTTTTTTGATCATACATATTTGAAGGGGAATGAATTTAATAACAATTATATAAACACGTACTGTGTGTCAGACACAGTTCTAAGAGTAAGAGCGTGCTCAGTTGCTCAGTTCTGTCCTATTCTTTGTGACCCTAGGGACTATAGTCTGCCAGGCTCCTCTGTCCATGGGATTTTTCCAGGCGAGAACACTGGAGTGGTTGACATTTCCTCCTCCATGGTCTAAGAGCACTGAATGTTAATTCATTTAATCTTTATAACAATCCTAAGAAGTAGGTTCTTCCTATTCTCATCTTCCAGATGAAGGAACAGAGGAATTTATAGATTAATTGAGAGAGAATTGTTATTTTGCAATATTTACACATTGAGTCTTCCAGGCTAGGAATATAGTATATTATTCTTTGTAGTAAACATTGTATTTTGCTGTTGGGCAAAAGTTTATCCTCAGTCTTTTTTTTCTCCCCAAATATGGCATTTCCTCCACATTTACTCTTCCAGAAGAATTTTGTAATTATTTTATAACATTCCAGAAATTAAAACTAATTTTTTCCTAAGTAAGATTTTGTGTTTTTCTTAATACAGGTTTTTTTTTTTTTAATCGAAGTTTCTGGAAGGGGAAAGTGGCGGTACTATAGTCTGTTGCATTAGTGATAATTAAAACATTTACATGTAAAAGAGAATATGTATATTAAAATCTTACTTCATTATATTCTGTGTCGTAGCTCTTTATGTCTAACTGTGCAGTGCTTTGCACATGGTAGACACCTAATATATGCTGTTGCAATGTCAGTTTGGTGGGGAATGTGCTGAGACTAGGTATTATCAGATGGTGAGCCATCGTTAAATAGCCTGATGTCAGTTTACTAAATTGAGAAAGGCTAAGAAGCTTCCTGTTGAATATAAACCAGAAGTTAGTGATTAACCCAACTCCACAGACACCAGATTTCTTAAGAAAGCAGAACCATTTCTAGAAAAGGAGAGGAGGTCAGCTGTAAGACATGTGTGGATTAGTTTAAGGTTTCCTCCTACTCCACTTTTGAAGAGCAGAACCCCACCGGCACTTAGCTGCTGCTCTGGGACTTGCAGACAAGCAAGCTTTGGAGTAAGAGGTACAAGTTGCTTAAGTACCTTGTAATAGGTACAAGGTACTAAAAATGAGGGAATTTTGTAGGAAGTACAGTTGGCCAGATCTCAGAATTGTGGTTTTCAACACAGCGTTGATACCATTCAAGGCAGAAAGCATTTGAGACAGAGAAATGACAACATCTATATTAGAATCTGTTAAAGTCCTGCTTTAGAGTTTATTAACCCACTATAATCTAGGGCCTGCATTTCAGGGGCATAAGAATGAGGGAAAAAAGCAGCTTATTACATGGGAGCAGAGTTAAAGAGAGGCTGATTTCCTCTGGTTTTAGTGAACAGTATCCTTGCTCACTAATAAATATGACCCTATGAAGCAGAAGAGATCAAGAAGAGATGGAAAGAATACACAGAAGAACTGTACAAAAAAAGATCTTAATGACCCAGCTAATGATGATGGTGTAGTCTCTCACTCAGAGCCGAATATTGTGGAATATAAAATCAAGTGGGCCTTAGGAAGTATGCTGCCAATAAAGTCAGTGGAGATGATGGAATCCCAACAGAGCTATTTAAAATCCTAAAAGATGATGCTATGAAAGTGCTGCACTCAATATGTCAGCAAATTTGGAAAACCCAGCAGTGGCCACAGGACTGGAAAAGGTCAGTCCTCATCCCAATTCCAAAGAAGGGTGGTACTAAAGAATGGTCAAACCACCAGACGGTTGCACTCATCTCCCATGCTAGTAAGGTTATGCTCAAAATCCTCCAAGCTAGGCTTCAGCATTACACGAACTAAGAGCTTCCAGATGTCCAAACTGGGTTTAGAAAAGACAGAGGAACCAGAGATCAAATTGTCAACATTTGCTGGATCACAGGGAAAGCAAGGGAATTCCAGAGAAATATCTATCTCTGTTTCATTGACTATGCTAAAATCTTTGACTGTGTGTATCATAACAAACTGTGAAAAACTCTTAGAGAGATGGGAATACCAGACCATCTTACTTGTCTCTTGGGAAACCTGTATGTGGGTCAAGAAGCAACAGTTAGAACCTTGTATGGAACAACTGAGTGGTTCGGGATTGAGTAAAGAGTCCGAAAAGGCTGTTTATTGTCTCCCTGTTTGTTTAACTTATACACAGAGCACATCATGCACAATACCAGGCTGGATGAGTTACAAGCTGGGATCAAGATTGCTGGGAGAAATATCAACAACCTCAGATATGCTGATGATACCACTCTCATGGCAGAAAGTGAAGAGGAATTCTTGAAGAGTCTCCTGATGAAGGAGGAGAGTGAAAAAGCCAACTTAAAACTAAATATTAAAAAAACAAGGATCCTGGCATCTGGTCCTTTCACTTCATGGCAAATGGAAGGGAAAAGGTGGAAGCAGTAACAGATTTTTTCTTCTGGGGCTCTAAAATCACTGTGGATGACAACTGCATCCATGAAATTAGAAGATGATTGCTTTTTGGCAGAAAAGCTATGACAAACCTAAAACAGTGTGTTAAAAAGCAAAGACAAAAAAGAAAGCAAAAACATCATTTTGCTGACAAAGATCCATATTGTCAAGGCTATGTTCTTTCTAGTAGTCATGTATGGATTTGAGAGCTGAACTATAAAGAAGGCACAGTGGCAAAGAATTGATGCTTTCTAACTGTGGTGCTGGAGAAGACTCTTAAGAATCCCTTGGAAAGCAAGGAGCTCAAACCAGTCAATTTTAAAGGAAATCAACCCTGAATACTCTGGAAGAACTGATGCTAAAGCTGAAGCTCCAATACTCTGGTCATCTAATGTGAACAGCTGGATCATTGGAAAAGACCCTGACTCTGGGAAAGACTGAAAAGGGAGGAAAAGAGGGCAACAGAGGATGAGATGGTTGGACGGTATCACTGATGCAATTGACATGAACCTGGGCAAACTCCTGGAGATGGTGAGGGATAGGGAAGCCTGCTGTGCTGCAGTCCATTGGGGTTGCAAAGAGTCAGATGTGACTGGCAGCTGAACAACATGAACAACAATGATGACATTATCAGTTTCTGCTCATAAAGTAGGAAGCCCAAAAGGAGTGAGGAAGAGTGGTGGAAGCATAGGCAGAAGGACTTCAGTCCATTAAGAAGAAAAGTTGAAGACTGAAAAGGGGTGCTGCATGTTCTCTCTCCCAATATCCATCTCCCAGATTCTTAGTCCCTCCAATCATTGTGTTCATTAAAAGCTAATTTTCTGAGAAATATGCATAGGCCTCAAAGATTCAGAAGCGATTCAAGATTGTATTTAGTGTAGTTTTCCAATAAAGTTTGTGTTTATATTTTTTAAAAGTAAAAATTATATTGGCTGTTCAGAGTCTTATTATTTCAAAATGCATTTGTCCAAAAAGACGTAGGGAAGTAAAAGGAGTGAATTTGCTTTTTCGTTTAAAAGTAACTAAAATATAGTTGTCTCAAGTTTTCAGAAAAGATGTTCACAGTAGAGGAGAAAAATGAAGTTTACAGAAGCTTTAAGAAAATGTTTTAATTTTACATTTTGCAGTCATTTTTAGAAATGTGTTTGTGTGTCCAGACTCACACAAGAAACATAAAGGGAAAGAGGCTCTTTTCCCCAAGGTCATTAGCCAATGTTAGAGACATGGTGTCTGAGTGCACTTTGGGTATTTTCATAAACTGGAATTTGCAGGTTGTGAGTATGTTTAATTTTCAATCCTAATTATACATTCTTCGATGAGTGAATGTTTGTGTCTTTTCTTAAATTGTTTTTATACTGAGTGATCATAATACAGGGTTTTGAAACATCTTTCTATCTACAGGTAGTGGCATTATTCATACTTTTATAGAAACTTCTAAGTATCTTCATGAATAATAAATATAAATCAGTATTTTAAGATATGGCACATGTTAACTTTCCTCTCTAGTGATATCTAATCTTTGATTTTATTTAATTCAAGCATTATGATATTATACTTTTATTATGAATTTGAGAATGTTAAAGCCACTAGTCTAAAAGAACTTTTTACTTTTACTTTAGGAATGTTTCTCATTGACAACAAATTGTCTTTAGTTTGGCAGCTGTAGAACCATCCATGATGCTCTTGGAAAATGTCAAGAGGCATCTGAAGCGTCCGGTGTGGATTAATGCTGATGTTCTTCCTGGTCCAAATGGAAATAGCAGAGCAGTGGATGCAAAACCTTTTATAGACACTGTGACATCCTTCTTTCCAGATGTGACATTTTCCCTGGGTTGGACAACAGGATGGCATCCTGAGAAAGTGAATGAAGGTGATAATTTAAAATATGTGTTCCTTTTTGGTCAAAGTAACATATATTCAGATATAAAAATAATAACCTTTAATACAAAACCAAAACCATGTTCTGTAAATCCAAGAGCCTAATGGAGTGAAAGATCTGGCCCTAAAGATGTGTGTATGACTCTTCCTTCCGTTATTTCAGATAGATCTCGTTCACTGGTGATATTTTGTCACCAGGCTCCCATAGAAAATATTTATTTGCGAGGTCTAGAATAACCAAAGCTGCCTGTTTACATACTTTAAGCAAATTCTGAGTTGGTCTGTCTGTACTTGTGGAGCATTCTGTACTCTTTTTTTTCTTTCACTTTGAAGCAAACTCTGTATGTTGGATGAAAGATGAAGAAGTGGGAATGAAATCTTTTTAAGTGATGTAAGGCCAGAAGTAGGGGATGTGTGGTTGAAGAGCACGGATTCTGTTCCCTTGATATTAGAAGGTCCTCGAAATGTAGACTGCTAGAAAGGAAGCTTGGTGCCCTCATGCCCTCTGGCTAGACAGAGGGCGTGGGAGGCCACGGGACTTTCCTCTCGGGGAAGTTTCTTCTTTCTCTTCATGTACTCTTTTCGATGGACCTGATATTCAGCTTCTTTTTCCTGGATGAAACTTGTTACACTATTTGGATTCATCTTTTTCTTCATACATCCCTATTTAGTGACTGTCCAGTAAAATCACTAATTAGGGATCCTAAATCAGGGATCCAGTAAAATCAGATGCTCTGGGACACCTGAGCACATGGTAAAAATAATTAACCAAGAAGATATTTAGAGTTTATGGAAATGTTAGCCTTTATCTTGTGTTTAGGGCATTTTAAAATTTAGTTATTTGCTATTACTGTCTTTAGATGTAAAGTTTTAAAATCTAAACATGAGATTAGTGTAACTGCTATCTGGTGCGTAGTGACATTTAGGTTAAAACCCCTGGACCAACAATTGATATAATCGAGAGAAAAATGGTATACTTTAAATTTGTTCTATTTTAATTTTCTAATCATTTTATTAGTGTCAGTAAAGGATTTGGCCTATAATTCAAAGTGTTTAAAGAAGGTAAACTAGCAACGATTTAATAGCTTCCATACTGCTTCGGATCTCTTTTTAGTCAGTGTAGTCTAGCTCTGACTTTAATCTCAGGCTTGAACTGAATTAAACCATGTCTGGATCTTTAAGTCATGTTGGTGTTGAGTGTTTCCAGGCTACTTTTCTCCTGCTGGCCTGTGGTCATTACCACCATGTGTTTTATCCTCCCTTACTTCTTATGCTACAAATTTTAGGAAAGAGAGTTTATATGTTTGTAGTAATGTAAGTAGTAGCTTATGTTAGCAACCCCTTTTTCTAATTAAACAGATACAATTTTCTAGATTTTAAAGGAAAGCAGACCTATCCCTTCTTTCATGAGGAATTTAGCTGCTATAGGCTTTTTGTAGATTGTTCCTTTACAGACCAGTACTTTTTCAACCTACTTTTGATAGAATTTAGGGGTTATTTTTAAAATATACATTTTTTTTTCTGAAGCTGTTTATAAATAGGCAGATATATTTTCTACAATGTCTAAACTTGATTTAAAACACAAAACACATATGTAAAAGCCAATTTAAACGCTATTTCTATTTTAGATAAAATGTGTAAGTAATTTGGACTAGCCTCCACATTTTAAAAAAATTGAAGTTAATTATTACTTAAATAGCTCGTAAGTACCTAGCAACCATCTTTTTCCTGGAAAAGAAAGCTTAACACAAGTGGCAAATCTTAAGTTTATAGAGTATATTAATGATGCAGAGCCTTAGAATTTTAAATTTTATATATATATACATACATATATATGTATATATATATGTGTGTGTATATATATATATATATATATATATAGTGCCAACATTTCCTTTTTTGTACTTGATAGATTAATCAATTCTTTTCTAAGGTTTCAATTTTTTTGTTTGATTTGCTCTTGTTCATTTGTGACATTACTTTAGATATAATTTTTTTATCTGCATCCCACTCAAAATATTTTCCTGCATTAAGTGGTATTCTACTTTCTCTGAATCCAAATGGAAATTTTACTGAATTACCTATGAATTTACATATTCATATATAGTTTAATTTTTACCCTTCCCTGGTGGCTCAGATGGTAAAGCGTCTGCCTGCAATGCAGGAGACCCGGGTTTGATCCTTGGGTCGGGAAGATCCCTTGGAGAAGGAAATGGCAACCCACTCCAGTATTCTTGCCTGGAAAATCCCATGGTCAGAGGAGCCTGATAGGTTACAGTCCATGGACTTTCTCCTAATCCAAATGGAAATTTTAATGAATTACCTATGAATTTACATATTCATATATAATTTAATTTTTCCTTAATTGACTTTTCAGGATTCTGGTGAGAAAAGTTAAATTTCTTTCTTTTCATTTCAGGTTACAGTTGGACAATGGTGAAAGAAATGGAATATATATGTAATGAACTAAATCAGCCTGTAACATTTCCTGTCAGAGCAGCATTAGTCAGGCAGTCTTGTTCTCAGTTACTTTGGCTGTTGAAGCAATCAAACAGGTATGTGTAGTGTGTACATGTGAGTGTGTGTGAAAGACAGAAAGATGAAAACTGCCAATACAGACAGTGTGTGTGAGAGAAAGAGACAGAAAATGGACACTGATTCTGTCAGTGCTCAGACTTCCTCACTGGAATGAAGTTCCTTGATGAATCTTAATATCAGGTCTTTCACCTCTATTCCACACAAAACCTTTTGCACATAATAGGTACCCAGTAAATGTCTGTCATTTTTTTCAATATGCTAAACATTAACAAAAAAATTATAAATGGATACAATAATTGCCCTTTGAATTCTGTCATAATCCCAAGTCTTTTCCATATAAAAATTTTGTTATTTTAAAAATTAATTGTTTTGGCTGTGCAGCTTGTGTTATCTTAGTTCCCTAACCAGAGATTGAATTTGTACCCTTGGCAGTGAAAGTACCAAGTCCTAACCACTGGACTGCCAAGGAATTCCCCATATTTTATTATTTTAGCATGTCATAAAAATTTGTTGGACCATGTATTAAATATTATAAAGCTACAGAGAGTAAAACAGTTTTGATACTATGATTTTTAATAGGTTAGTCAATAGGACAGCAGGGAAAGCCTAGAAATAAACTCAGCCCTATCATGAAACTTAGGATAGGAAAAGGCTGGTATTTCAGATCATTGGTGCAAAAGTTCAATAATTTGTATTGGGACAGGCAACACTGTAGGAAAAACAAAGTAAATGGCCTTCCTTAATCTTCCTCCAAAATAAATTCCAGATGAATTAAAGATTTGAATGCCAGACAATAAATGCATAAAGAAAACACAATTGATGATTTTTTTTTTTTTTGTATGTATGGTTTCAGAATGGAGAAGACACTTCTTGGTAAGGCACAAAACCCAGAAGCAATAAAAGGAAAGTTTGATATATTTGAATACAAAGAAATGAAAAGATTCTGGTAAAACTGCCCTCAACACATATGTTACATAGTTGTAAACAATTCTAACAAACAAATAATTATCACAAATCATCCAGAGAAAGACCCAGTTTGATAATTCACTGTACTTTAGAGAGTAAGGGAAGCATATACTCAAATATTAGAGAAATATCCATATTCCTGTGGGTATTGAGTTTTTACTAAATGCTTTTTCAGTTTTTATAAAAATAACCATATTTTCTCACATTATATATTAATAAAATTATATTAGCATTTTATATATTGAATCATCCACACATTTACAGAATAAATCCCTCTTGATTGAGATTTATCATTCTTTTAAAGTCTGCTGAATTTTATTGCTAATATTTTAGTTAGAATTTCAGCATTTTAAAGTGAGATTGGTCTGTAGTTTTTTCTTTCTCAGTTTTGAGTATCTATATCATGGACATTTCATTAAAAAAAACTAAGGACCTTTCTTTCTTTTTACATTTACTAGGATGTTAAAAATAACATTCAAATAGCCTGTACATGAGTTTGAATAAATTCAGCGTTGAAACCAACCTAGTGCTTAGTGTTAGAGGCTCAGTCGTATCTGACTCTTTGTGACCCCATGGACAGTAGCCCACCAGGCTCCTCTGTCCATGAAATTCTCCAGGCAGGAATACTGGAGAGGGTTGCCATTCCCTTCTTCCTCAATTTTTCCTTTCCTCTCATACACGCAACAGTCCTAAAGACTTCAGGCCCATTATTATGAAAAATATCCTCAGTCTCAATCAGTTCAATATTTCCTTATACTAGATCTCAGGTCTTGCATTCTTGGCAAGCTAATCACATACTTGTCCCAATTCCCAAATCAGTTACTTCTTCAAGGATCCCTTCTTGAGTATAGTGGCAGGTGGTATTTAGAAAGCAAAATCTGGGATTTTAGTATAATCATTGCTCCTAGAGTGTCAGTGTTTCCAGGACTGTTAAGGACGGGAAAGAATTCTTAAGCAAGACACAAAAATCACTAGCCATATAGGATATGTTTGAGTAATTTGAACACATTAAAATTTGGAAGCTCTTTCCATCAAAAAACACCATGAAGAATATGAATAGGTTGGGCAGAGTTGGGGAAGATTTTTGTATATCAAAAGGTCTCTAATCAGAATTTATAATGAATTCTATATTCTATTATGTGCACATCAGAGTTCATCTATTATTGAATGATATTTGGATTATTCCATGGTTTTGTCTATCACAAAAATTGGTGTTGTGAACATTCATATATATATATATATATATATAAATGTGGGCACACACATACATCCTGGTGCAAATGTGCCTAAAGATTATATCAGGAAGGAATTTCTAGAAATAGAATTTCTAGGTCATAGGGTGTTCATATTTTTAATTTTAGTGAATACTGCTAAACTATTTTCCAAAGAAAATGAATAAACTGTGGCTACATGTTTCAACTTGAATACATTTCACAAAAAATATTCAGCAAAAGAATCAATACCGAAAATATTACATCCCATATGATTCCACTTATATAAAATTTATTAACAGGCAAAAATTAAACTGTATTGTTTAGGATGGATATACAGGTGGTAAATAAAACATGAAGATGGCAGCTGAAAAGTCTAGGTTGTGAGAACTCTGGGGGAGAGGCGAGGCTATGATGGGGCTCTGATATACAGGTGTCTCCTAAGGTGCTGGCAAATTTCTTTTCTTGGTTTGTGTTGTGTTACACTGGATTTCATTTTATAATAATTTGTCAAAATTTACATTTATGTTTTATGCATCTTTTCCTATATGTTATTTCACAGCAGAAAGAGCTTTAAAAATGAAACCTGAGAGGTGATTTGAATGAATGCAATTTAAAATACCCTTAGGCAATTTTATTTTTCCTGTTTTAGTTTGTATACCATAGTGGGAGGATTAAAAGAGGCAAAATAACACTGGAAAGCTCTTCTTTTAACCTAAATTCATATCTGTTTTTTTTTATAAGGTTTGTCTCCATGGTGCTTGAATAAAGTAATAAAAATGCCATTTTTTGCAAAAATATGTTTTTAGAGTAATTCTTATTTTTTTTCTGTGTTCCCCACTGTAGTTTAAAATTCTTTTAGGTTTGTCACATAATACTATTATGGAGCAAAATCCGAAGTACTTTCCTTTGTTACATTTCCAGAATGGTGTTATCATCCTTAAGGACAGTAATGTGTCAGTATAATAATAAGAATATATATATTGGTTAGACTGTTTTCCCATCTTTAGTAGAACAACTGCTTTGGAGATTTTCCCCTGGATTCTGACATGTTTATGAGGAAAATAAATATGAAAATACTTAAGAGATTTGCATTTCTCTAAATTCTAATAAGAACAGTGTAATAGTAATGTCACCAGAAGAAATGAAAATACATGATTTAAGTAGCATTTTAATTTCTGAGCATATTCTTGCATCCATAATCAATCTGCATATATTATTATTGTTTTTTGACTCCAGAAATAGATCTAGGTTTATTCTGTTTGACGTTCTTATATCTCATACAGAAACCCCCAGAAGGGATAGCAGGGCCGCTTAGAAGTGAATATGAATGTTGGGAATGTCAGTGACAGTTGTATCTCTTCACTGTCCCTTCTAGTCGTGCTTTTGACTCTGGCCTGGCTGCTGAAGAAACCAGGTTAGAGCTGTGGTTTTGTGTGGGGAACAGATTCCTCGATAAACAGCACAATCTCCTCTGTTTTTTTGTCCAAAATTGGGCCTGTTTACAGTGCTAACCATTCTAGGTTTCTAAAGTCATTAATTCAGATATGAGGGTTACCTAATTTAGGCAATAGTGATGTGAATTTTATTCTCTCTAGTCCCTTTGATGTTGATGAAGGAATGAAACAGGAAAATACAGTTCCACCAGTGCTAATTAATTTTTCTTCTGTGTGAATTTGGGTTAGAGACAAATGAGAGTGACTGTGTTTAGGCTTGTTGGAATTCTTCATCACTGTTTCTTATCTTTCTCTGTTAACTATATAATTCTGTTTTGTTTTGATGCAGGTACAGCCTGACCATTTGGACTGGAAAAAATGATAGCTATTCCATTGAAGATTTACTTTTTATTAGAGATCATTTTGACAAAAAACGAGTTTTCTATGACATCTTGGAACCACAAAACCATGAATTTAAACAAGCCATTGGAATCAAAATTAATCTCTAAGATGAAAATTCTGCTAAATTATTTCATGTTTTGCTTTTGCAATCCTTCTTTGTCTGATCTGAATTAATTACCATATAAATTATGATGATTGATTTATGTTCCAGTTCATCCAGTCAAAAAATTATTGAGCGCTTACTCTTTAGGCTTATGTCCTTATAATACCATACCTACCTACAAGATTTGGAAAGAAGAGATTTCATTGGGCCTCATATAATAATGATTTAGGAAAATGAATCTTTAAAACCCTTAATAAAAATATTTTGGTATATTGAAAATAATTGAAAAAATCCACGTGTCATACAGATACTAAATTACATGTTGGTGCTAGCATTACAGAGATTCCATAAAAATATGCCATCCTCTTTTCTTTTCCCTGGAGAACTAATTATTTCAGAGACTGCAAAAGAGAAAGAGGGCTTTAAAAATGTTTTTAACTTTCACAGGGTTGAGCAGTTTTCTTATAACAAGATCAAGTCTATTTACTGAAAGCAATGAGGATTAAATTAGGATGTATCTAGAACTTCCTTATTGTTCAGAGCATTCTGACAGCCGTATATTAATGTGTTGTTTTATATTCTTTGTTTTGATCATAGTAACTTATCTAGAGTGAGCAAAATACTATTGGAGAGCAGAATTGTAATCCTGGTAATCTGTTATTTGTTTTTCAAGTTTTTCACCCACACTACTTTGTTCCAGGCCCTTGTTCTACTACTAGAATTTTTTAAATTATTTCCTCATGACTTCATTCCTCACATTACTCAAAGAAGCCCTGGATAATTCTGCTGGAAAAAAAAAAACAACACAACTTTAAAAACACCTCTTTCTTAATGCCAAATCAAAAATCTCTAGGGGCTTCTTAAATTCAAACTTCATTGAATTTTACTCTTTCAATACCCTTCCTAATATAGTCCCACTCTAAAAGTTAATTCAGTGTCCTCAGCACAGTGCTTTGTTTCAAAAATGCTTACACCATCAGTAATCTCCAGATTTTACTTTAACGATTACTTTTAACTGATACTGTTCACTAGTTGTGTCATACATTGTAATTATGTCTCCTTAGCTAGACTATGAAGTCCTTCATGGTGAGAGAACATTCTTAATTGTCTTTACAGTATCTGGCATAGTCCTGAGCAAGATATTCAGAAAAACATGTTGCTTTCTTTGATTTATTGAAAAGTAATTTACCAATGAATGTCCTAAGATATGTAATTTGTCTTTTATCAACCATTTCCCCCCAGAGAATAAAATAGTGCTGTGCAGAGAAAAGAGCTTCGGTTTTGAATTCAAATAGACTTCCCTTACAGCCCCACCTCTGTCCCTTGCCAGCCATGGATTTGGGAAAATATTTAACCTTATTGAGTCTTGATTCCTTCATGTATAAAATGGGGGCAGGAGGCTGGGCGGAGGATGAGGATTCCCTTGTAGGGTTGTTGTAAAGATTAAGGGAGATTCTTGCAAAGGAGGCATGTAGCTCAGTGCTTGTCTGGTAGCAAGTGTTCAACAGATAGTCCCTTCTTATTAGACTTACCATGTGATCATACCCATTGTAGATAGATAGCGGTAAGAGATATAACGTGAAACATTGTACACATGCCAATACTTAAAGAAAATGATCATATTCTACTTTAAATTTTAGCTACAACTGAATATGGTGCTATTGGTCAAATAACACCTAAAACTTCACTTTCTATGGTTGTTTGCCAAAAGCAAAAGGTGAAATTTCATAATTATAAAATTATAACAATTGTAGCAAAGAATAACTCTTAAAACCTATTGTTTACATTATAAATGTTCAAAAATGACCATGCTTTGCTTTCACAAAAAGAGTTGAATTTATAAGTGAATTACATTTAAGTTTAAAATAAAATTCATTTGCCCAGATTATTTTTACTATTTATCTGGTCTTCAATAATATTTTTTAAAGTATTAATCTTGAAGCCAAATACCTTTATATTGAGAAATTTATCAACTGAGTGTTATTTAGATTAAGATTTAAAACTATATTTTAAAGTGTTCTCGGGAATAAAAGGACTTTCCAGGTGACTCAGTGGTAAAGAATCCACCTGCCAATTCAGAAGATGCCAGAAATACTGGTTTGATACTTGGATGGGAAAGATAAGCTGGAGGAGAAAATGGCAACCTGCTTCAGCATTCTTACCAAGTAAATCCCATGGACAGAGAAGCCTGGGGGGCTACACTCCATGGGGTCGCAAACAGTTGGACACAATTTAGCACATATAAAATTATATAAGAGAATTATAAAATTTATTCTGTTGAAAAGTAAAATTTAAATGGATTATGGTCCATATGGAAAAAAGGATAACGATCCCTACTTCACACCCTACACAGATAATAATTTGAGTGGGATCTTAGGCCTAAAAGTGAAAGCTAAATCTATAAAGCATTTAGAAGAGAATAAAGGAGAATGTTTTCATGACTTTAGGCAATTATTTCTTTCCTTTTTTAAATTTCAGCTTTATTGAGATAAAGTGACACATAAAATTGTAAGGTATTATTATTAAATATTTGGGAAGAAGTTCACAGACACAAGTAAATGATTTAATATCACCTGTTTTTTTCTCTCCAGATTCTCTGGTTTAATGTATTGATATTAAGATCCCATAGCATCCAAACGCCATTTCTCAAGCCTGCAGAGCAATCCTTGCCCTAGAAGATGCTTTTGTACAAGATCCAATTGTTCAAAAAATCAGAGCTTTTAAAAGGAGAGTGGCTTATGACCCTGTAAAAGTGATTTGATTGCTGAGCAACCAGATGCATACTCATTTATCCAGTGGGAAATTGATGCAAGTTATTCAGAACAGGTTGTTCATTTGCTTGTTTGTTGGAGCTAGGGTTTTAGGTTTTTCTTTGTAACTAAAACAACAACAACAACAACCTAAATACCTAGTGAATATATAGAAAAATGTGATATTTCTCATTTTGAAATTTAAGATGGGCGTCTACCTAGTATGAGCTTACTATCTTGTAAGTTCATGAATCAATGCAAGGAATACCGTGTGTTAGAAAGATGGCAATAGTAGTGCTGAAGTACTTTTTAGTCTAGAAAATGAGAGTATAATGAGTTAGTGAAATGGAAAATAACTGATAACAGGTCTTGGAAGAAGTGGGACAGGATCCAGGAGTGCTTGGCGGCCTCAGCAACAGGAGTTCAGGGGCCTTGATCCAGAGTCCCACCTCAGCGTCACTCTTCTAGTCTTCATTGTGATTACCTATCTGTTCCTCGCACATCTGGACTGCCAGGCTTTGGTCCAGAGACCTTAATTTGTCCAGTCACTTGTGTCTGTCATGAGGGAGACATGTAGCAGTACTTCAGGGCTCAGTAGGAACTCTGGGATTGTGGGGGGCAGGGGTGGGGGAGGAAAAGGGACACCTAATTGATGTCTGATTTATTGAAGCAGGGCAAATAATTCAGAAATGATTTCTATCTCAAGGCTCTTATCGTCTAGTAGGGGGAGCAAAAGTGAAAGCGAAGTCACTCAGTCGTGTCTGACTCTTTGTGACCCCATGGACTGTAGCCTGTGAGGTTCCTCCATCCATGGAATTTTTCAGGCAAGAGTACTGGACTGGGTTGCTGTTTTCTTCTCCAGGGGATCTCACTGACCCAGGGCTGAACCTGGGTCTCCAGCACTGCAAGCAGACGATTTTACTGTCTGAGCCTCCAGGCAAGCTTGAGCCACAGAGGAAGCCCAGTAGGGGGAGGGAGACTTGTAAATAGTATGTTGGATATTTGCTGTAACTCCTGTAATGGAACTGTACTCCAGGTTGTGGCAAGAGACAGCAGTCTGTTCTAATTTGGAGAGAATACTTAAGTTATGTTAAGTAAGATTCACCATGTAAGCAGAGGGAATGGCCTTTCTGACAGAAGCGCATGAGCAGAGGAACTCTTAAGGAGGAAAAACTTGTTCAGAAAAGTTTTTGTGGAGGCACTGTATCTCAAAGCTGAACATTTAGGCAGGGGCCAGATTCACTTTTCAAGCTAAGGAGTTTGTTCCTTTTCTCTCAAGCTGTAGGCGGCATCATACCATTTTAAGCAGGGATGCGTTATCAGTTTTGAGTGTTACAAAGATGATTCCAATGGCATGAGAAGGAGCCTTAGAATTCTTGAAAGGAGATGACGCCTTGAATTACTGCTGCTGCTAAGTCACTTCAGTCGTGTCCGACTCTGTGCGACCCCGTCCCTGGGATTCTCCAGGCAAGAACACTGGAGTGGGTTGCCATTTCCTTCTCCAATGCATAAAAGTGAAAGGTGAAAGTGAAGTTGCTCAGTCGTGTCCGACTCTTCGCGACCCCATGGACTGCAGCCTGCCAGGCTCCTCCGTCCATGGGATTTTCCAGGCAAGAGTACTGGAGTGGGGTGCCATTGCCTTCTCCAGCCTTGAATTAAGGTGGTAGCAAAAGGAGATGGGAAGGCTCAAGATATAGAGGAAAGGTTAAGAGGGAAGAACTTTTAAGACTTTGTAAACTAGTTGAATGAGAAGTATGGGGGAGGAGGAAGAATCTAATAGTACATATTTTGGGCTCGTGTAACAGAGGGTCAGGAGGAGCCACTGACCCAAACAGGATAAGACAGAGGCTAGATATTGCTATATTTCTCAGTGATTTGATGACATTGCTACTTTATACCAATTTGGAAAGAAAAATAAAAACCCCATCTTCCTGCCTCTGAACTCACCTCCCATCTATGGTCATACCACACGGAACACGCCCAATCTCGTCTGAACTCATCTCCCCTTCCGACTTTAGAAAGAATGCTCTTTAATTCAGTTTTCCCAGGTAGCGCTGGTGGTAAAGAATCCATCTGCCAGTGCAGGAGATGCAAGAGTGGAGGGTTCAATCCTCAGGTCAGGAAGATCCCCTGGAGTAGGAAATGGCAACCCACTCCAGTATTCTTGCCTGGAAAATTCCATGGACAGAGCAGCTGGTGGGCTATAGTCCATGGGGCTGTAAAGAGTTGGACTTGACTAAGCTCTTTAATTCTATCAGTTTCTTAAACAACTACACCCACTCCCCAGTAACTGCTACTTTACTACATATTTTTAATTATGCCATAATTTTAACCAACAAAAGCTACCTCACAGCCTAACCATCAGAGTAGAGAGAAAACAGGCAAACCTTGAAAGGTGCTCACCCAACCTCCTGTCCTCTAAGGGAGGCTTTTTGGTTTCTATGCTTCTGCTTCCAAAAGGAACCAGTCTGACTAAATCAGGCAGTTGAGTTGTTCTGGGTTTGATTGCTGCTATAGAATCTTCATAAAGGCTGGTCATTGCCCCTTTCTTCTTTATCCCTTTCTTGGGGGTCACATAATGTAGTAAGAATTTAGAAAATTTAATTGAAATATTTACTGTGAGAGTCTGTTGCCACTTTGTGAATTGAAGAGCTAATCAAAAAATTCTGAATTAAAGTTGAAGGGTGTGATCTCTTCACACAGCCTGTTGAGCTCCGTCCGTAAGCCAAGGTCTCTATAAGGTCTTTCATGACTTCCCCAGGGCTTTCTCCTGGTGCACATCCTCTGCTAGACTATGATTATTTTATGGGTTTGTGTTTTGCTCTCAACTGTGCTGTTGGGAGAGAGGTTATTCATCATTTTTTTATGATACCTGGTCAGAACAGGCCCTTAACAAATAATGGATGAATGGATGGATGGATGACACAAAACCTCAGCAATTCTCTTAGATCAATTGTTCTTAAAGTGTGGCCCACAAACCCCTCAGTGTCCCTGAGATGCTTTTAGAAGGTGGATGAGATAAAAACCATTTGTGAAATTGCCTGTCTCACTGTGTTGACACTTGCAGTGATGGCAGAAAAAAGAATGTTAGGCTCAGCTGTCGATACCCCGTGTGCTGTGTGCTGCGCTTAGCCACACAGTCGTGTCCGACTCCTTGTGACCCCATGGACTGTAGCTCGCCAGGCTCTTCTTGTCCATGGGGCTTCTCCAGGCAAGAATACTGGAGTGGGTTGCCAGGCCATCCTCCAGGGGATCTTCCCAACCCAGGAATCGAACCCAGGTCTCCCACATTGCAGGTGGGTTCTTTACTGTGTGAACCACCAGCGAAGCCCTGAGTATGAATCAAATCCATGGCATCGACTATCAGTCATAATCTCCACTGCCCCACATGCTCAAACAAAAAGGACACAGGAATATCATCGAAGATTCAGCAATAATTAGTCATTTCAGTCAATCTTGATCTTGAGTACATATCTTTTTAAGATTCCATGTGAAGGAATTGAGGTAGAGTACAGCTCTGTTGTACTGAAGTTCAGGGCTTGTTTTAAAGAAAAGCCCTTGATGCAAACTGAACCAGCCATTTTTTTCATGAAAAAAATATTTACTTGAAAGAACAACTGACAGCCCGGTTACTTAGTCTTGGGTAATTGGCAGATATTTTATCAAAAATGAATTAAAGCAAGCTTGTCACTTAAACGAAAACAACTGACAGTATCTTCTGCCAATGATAAAACCTGAGTTTTTACATGAAAAATTAGAATTTAACTAAACTTGAACTCATCATTGTGAGCTTGACAATTCCCAATACCTAAGGACTTTGATATCAGTGATGATACTAATAGATATTATTTTTTAATGCTACATAGTACAATGTGTCAACACTTAGAATATCTGCATAACTCAAGGAATCATTGTTTTACAAATTACTAATGCATGATATTATAAGGTCTTGCTTGGATAAGGAATCCATTCAAAGTGCAAGACAAAGCAATGAAATTTAATGTAACAGAAAATGAAAGTTCCTTGGTGTGGCTTCAAATTCTATACTACAACTAACCGTTTAAGAAACTACCACCTACTTAACAAGTTTGAGTACAGTATCAAGAAAAATGATCTACAGTTCTAATGAGGTGGGTAAAACTAGAGCCTATTATACAGAGCAAAGTCAGTCAGAAAGAAAAACACCAATACAGTATATTAACACATACATATGGAATTTAGAAAGATGGTAATGATGACCCTATATGCGAGACAGCGAAAGAGACACAGATGTAAAGAACAGACTGTTGGACTCTGTGGGAGAAGGCGAGGGTGGGATGATTTGAGAGAAGAGTGTTGAAACATGTATATTACCATATGTGAAATAGATCGCCAGTCCGGGTCTGACGCATGAGACATGGTGCTCAGGGCTGGTGTGCTGGGATGACCCTGAGGGATGGGATGGGGAGGGATGTAGGAGGGAGGGTCAGGATGGGGAACACATGTACACCCATGGCTGATTCATGTTAATGTATGGCAAAAACCACCACAATATCGTAAAGTAATTAGCCTCCAATTAAAATTAAAACAAACAAACAAAAAAACAACAAAAAAATAAAATCTTCATGAAGAAAAAAAAAGATGGATGATCTATAATTATCTTAAAAACTTATTAAATTATTTCTTCTTTTTATATATATCTGTGTGATACCACATTTTCTTCATGTTTCCACTAAACATTTTACAACAGATTGAAGCAGAAACACAGATGAAAATCCAGCTGTTTTCTATTAAGTCAAAATTTAAGACACTGCAAAAACATAAAACAGTGCCACTCTTCTCACTAAATATATTTTGGAAAATGTAGTTATTTTTCATAAAATATTTATGCTATTGTGTAATGGGCTTGGTATTTTAAAACAATATTTTTTAAATGTCCCAGTTTTAAATTTTAATGTAGTAAATATTGATACACATAACCCAGATATACAAAATACAAAATAACAACAAAAAACCTTTGTGATTCTAATTTTTAACACTATAGAGTTCTAAGACCAAAATGTGTGAATGTATCAAGGTGTATCAGGTGTTCAACATTTGTGAATAAAAGGTTTATGCCATTTCTGCTTTGATCATTCTAGCATTGTTTCTTTAAGCTATAAAATGTAGGTCAGTCAGTCAGTTCAGTCGCTCAGTTGTGTCTGACTCTTTGCGACCCAATTAGACTGCAGCACGCCAGGCCTCCCTGTCCATTACCAACTCCCGGAGTTTACTCAAACTCATGTCCATCGAGTAGGTGATGCCATCCAACCATTCTCATCCTCTGTCGTCCCCTTCTCCTCCTGCCCTCAATCTATCCCAGCATCAGGGTCTTTTCAAATGAGTCAGCTCTTCGCATCAGGTGACCAAAGTATTGGAGTTTCAGCTTCAGCATCAGTCCTTCCAATGAACACCCAGGACTGATCTCCTTTAGGATGGACTGGTTGGATCTCCTTTCAGTCCAAGGGACTCTCAAGAGTCTTCTCCAACACCACAGTTCAAAAGCATCAATTCTTCGGCACTCAGCTTTCTTTATAGTCCAACTCTCACATTCATACATGACTACTGAAAAAACCATAGCCTTGACTAGATGGACTTTGTTGGCAAAGTAATGTCTCTGCTTTTTAATGTGCTGTCTAGGTTGGTCATAACTTTCCTTCCAAGGAGTAAGCGTCTTTTTATTTCATGGCTGCAGTCACCATGTGCAGTGATTTTGAAGCCCCCCCAAAAAAGTCTGTCACTATTTCCACTGTTTCTCCATCTATTTGCTGTGAAGTGATGGGACCAGATGCCATAATCTTTGTCTTCTGAATGCTGAGCTTTAAGCCAACTTTTTCACTCTCCTCTTTCACTTTCATCAAGAGGCTCTTTAGTTTTTCTTCACTTTCTGCCATAAGGGTGGTGTCATCTGCATATCTGAGGTTATTGATATTTCTCCTAGCAATTTGATTCCAGCTTGTGCTTCATCCAGCCCAGCATTTCTCATGATGTACTCTGCATATAAGTTAAATAATCATGGTGACAATATACAGCCTTGACATACTCCTTTCCCGATTTGGAACCAGTCTGTTGTTCCATGTTCAGTTCTAACCGTTGCTTCCTGACCTGCATACAGGTTTCTCAAGAGGCAGGTCAGATAGTCTGGTATTCCCATCTCTTTCAGAATTTTCCACAGTTTGTTGTGATCCACATAGTCAAAGGCCTTGGCATGGTCAATAAAGCAGAAATATATGTTTTTCTGGAACTCTCTTGCTTTTTCGATGATCCAGCAGATGTTGGCAACTTATCTCTGTTTGCTTTGCCTTTTCTAAAACCAGCTTGAACATCTGGAAATTCATGGTTCATATATTGTTGAAGCCTGGCTTGGAGAATTTTGAGCGTTACTTTACTAGCGTGTGAGATGAGTGCAATTGTGTGGTAGTTTGAGCATACTTTGGCATTGCCTTTCTTTGGGATTGGAATGAAAACTGACCTTTTCCAGTCCTGTGGCCACTGCTGAGTTTTCCAAATTTGCTGACACATTGAGTGCAGCATGTCCACAGCATCATCTTCCAGGATTTGAAATAGCTCAACTGGAATTCCATCACCTCCACTAGCTTTGTTCATAGTGATGGTTCCTAAGGCCCACTTGACTTCACATTCCAGGATGTCTGGCTGTAGGTGAGTGATTACACCATCCTGATTATGTGGGTTGTGAAGATCTTTTTTGTATAGTTCTTCTGTGTATTCTTGCCACCTCTTCTTAATATCTTTTGCTTCTGTTAGGTCCATACAATTTCTGTCCTTTATTGAACCCATCTTTGCATGAAATGTTCCCTTGGCATCTCTAATTTAAATGTATTTTGTGGCTAAACATATTCAATCCTTGAAAAATAGTTTTATTAGTCTTTATTTATTTTTTTATTTCTTGGCCGCAGCACTCAGTTTGTGGAATCTTAACTCCCCAACCAGGGATTGAACCAGGCCATCAGCAGTGAAAGTTCAAAGTCCTAATCACCAGACAATCAGGGAATTCCCTATTAGCCTTTAAATTGAAAAATATATATGCAAGCAGTTTTAAGCCTCAAACAGTACAGAAGTATATTGAAGTTGTTTTTTAGTTAAAAGGCTATATAAAATAATGACCCATTTGGAACTTTGTAGAGGAAAGAGAATAATTATAACCATTGTCTTACCAACTTATCAAATGTTTTCTAGTTTTTAAAATTCCCTTATCCTTATATTTATGAGAAGCAGTAAAAATCTGAAGTGTGTACTGTACGCCAGGCATTGTACTAAAGAGCCTCTGTGACATGCTGTGATCTCTGATAAAGATACTGTCTCCTGATACGCTCTTCAAAGCTGAAGCCTTAGGTGTCAAAGCTGTCTTATAAAGTTGGAACTCTTGGCATGAGCCATGAAGTCCTTGTTTTGATGATTACCTTCTTTCTGGACCCTATTTTCCATTTTGATCCAACTGATACTGCCTTAGGTACTGTCTTGTTCTGAAACATTTTGGATGTAATAATAGAATCCTACTCAAATTAACTCAAATAACTGAGGCTAGGGAAGAACTTACCATAGGAGAAATATCCAGAAAATTTAGAGAAATGTTGAACACTTAGGCTGCAGGAAGGGCAAAATCTAAGACCACTGTCCTAAGCAACTAAGACAAGGTCCTTAGTAGTGGGAGGTCACAAACTCCAGTATGCCACAGACAAATTCAGATACTGAGAGAAAGCCCCCATTGGTTCATCTCAGTTTGCGGCTTTGTTCCTTTGGGTCACTTGTCCATCCTTCATCCAGTTTACTGTCGGGAAGTAAGGGAACCAATGGGATGATATGATGCCTTAGGCTGCCCCTTCTAACAGCTGCACGCAGAAACAGCCAAGAATGTACCTGGTGGTGTACCCCCATCTCTTCATTCTTGAGAATTCTGATGCCTTGATGCTCCATTTGTGTGGAACTGGGATAACCTACATTTACCCCTGGCTATGATAATGCAAGGGGGTCCCCAGTGAATTCCTAAAATTCTACCTGTATTTATTCCAACCGGTGTCATGAAACCTTTTTCTCCTGTGAAGGAACCTGGAATGATCAGATGGTTATCACAGTTTACATTCTGGTGGACTGTGATTGAATCCCTTGGTAGAACTATTCTTTCCTTAGATGTCAGATTCCTCATATTTATAGGACCTAAAGCTGTAGGGATAATATAGACTTTTTTTTTTTTTTTAAATTGAGAAGAGCCTTTTTGAAATGTGTTGCCTGACAGTCAAAATTCATATTTATGCCACTAAAGCTAACAATGAATAAACATGAAAATAAAGCTAAGAAGTTGCATGGATAACTGAAATTCAAAAATGTAATCTCAATCATTAGTTTTCAACTTGTCCCAATGAATCTAGAATTGTCAAGTAAAGCCTGTCTCAAAAAATCTTTGAAGTTCATAAGACTTTGATGGTTAGTCAAAGGAATCTCTTTTGTTAAATCTTTGATTAACATCTATTCTCAGCCTGTTTCCAAAAGTGATTGTTATCTTCCTAGGATAGGTAAAATAATTGAAATATTTTTGTAACTTCAATTTTCTGGCTTTAGTTGTTTTTCTTAATCTGGAGGATTTGGACTAAGTCAGTCATCAGTCCTTTCAGTACTTAAGGTCAAATCTCAATTGAGTCCCACGGGATGACTTTACAACCAGGCTCAAACAACCTCAGCCCCTAAAATGTTCCTAGGATTGACAGAAGACTAAAACTCTTCCAAACATGGCCAACAAAGTTTTAATACTTTAAATATTATTTTCATGTTGGGATAAGAGTAACAACAAAAGTTATTCTTTCTTAGCTTTCTATTTACTCAAAGAAAACGT
The DNA here is from genome assembly GCF_033118175.1 of Dama dama. Taxonomy (NCBI): domain Eukaryota; kingdom Metazoa; phylum Chordata; class Mammalia; order Artiodactyla; family Cervidae; genus Dama; species Dama dama. The sequence goes on from NC_083689.1 coordinate 82,121,583, forward strand.
ATATGGCACAATTTCTCTTCAGATTATGTTAATTTTTATCATTAGTATGTGTACTATATAATGAAAAGTAAAAAACAGCACTGATACTCAAAATGACATTTAAATCTTTATTGATATCATTTTTTATGAACTAATCAAGCTACATATTCTTCCAAACCGTATCCTTACAACTTGAAGCCAAGAACTTTTCTCAGTATTAAAACTTGCAAAAAGGGTTTAGTTACCTATAAACATCAGGCACAATTCTAAGTTCTGAACCAAAAAATACTTTTAATGCAATTAATATTAATGTTTTTCAAAACATTAAATGGAAAACTTCCAGTTTCCATTTATTTTTCAAATAAAAGCCACAAGAAATTAATTACTATGTTAAACAACAACTTGCTTATATCAAATTATGTCATCGTGTCAATTGCCAGGACCTCAAATTAATATACTCAGGCTCTGTATAGTTTGATTTACTCTTTGTTGTAAAACTGCTAACTTGAAATAAGGACTCTGTATAGACACCATATTTTGAAATAATATAGATAGTATATCCATAATATTTTATGATAGTAGCATCACATTCATTTATTTTGTTAGAAATTATTCACAGGTCCTAAATACTAGATAATTAGAATGTCACACTAAGGATATTACCCTTATTATTCTAATTATATAAATAATCTAATAATTATATCTCAGTAATAAAAAGATATTCTTTAATATTGACCGAATACTTAATACATTTTGTAATTAAATTTTCTACCAGCTTTCTTAATTTTAGCTAACCTAATATAATCTAATAATCAGTTTTCCTTTTTTACAACAAAGCAAGCATTTAGTTTCTTTTTGTGATAAATCCCACACTTTTTTTTTGGTTGTATTTATAAAGACAAGAATAGTTTAATACAACAAAACAAGAAATGCTTTTAACAGTTGTATTATCTTGTCATTGGGAATCTATGACTAAGCTTCAAAAAACAATAACAGGGATGAAAAGATATGGAGAAAGAATTCCATAAAATAACATTAAAAATGAAAAAGGCAAAAGCCCACTCCAGTAGTCTTGCCTGGAAAATTCCATGGACAGAGGAGTCTGGTGGGCTACAGTCCCTGGGATTGCAGAGTTGGACGTGACTAAGCATGCACACACTGAACTGAACTGCACTAAGATATAGTAATAGGTAACTGAACTGCAAGAAGATATAGTAATGGATTAACACACTTGAAACACAGGGCAACCATGTGTCAAAAACATTCAACAGATTCACAAAAACCAAAAAGAAGAGAACACAAAAATGAAACTCATCAAACCACAAAAGGAAAAACAAATTTTTTTTTTAAAAAAAGCAACAAAGAAGAAACCAAAAATTACCTGGAAAACAAGGTTAACAAAGGCAATAAATACACACCTATCAGTAATTACCTTAAATGTCAATGGATTAAATGCTCCAATTGAAAGATGCAGAGTGGTTGACAGGATAAGAAAACAAGAGCCTACAATATGCTGCCTATAAATGACCCCTATGGGGCGAAGGACACACATAAACTTAAAGTAAGGGGATGGAAAAAGATATTTCTTGCAAACGGAAATGACAAGAAATTGGAGGTAGCAATACTCATTTCAGACAAAATAGACTTTAAAACAAATGTCATAAAGATAGATAAAGAATGACACTATATGAGGATTAAAAAAAATCTGGATCCACATTGAATTTATGGACTGAAGAGTTAATATTACACCAAAATGCCTCCGTGTTTTAAAAAATCAATACTCTATTACACTGTATATATGAAGCCTCATTGAACTATTCTCTCTACATTTGTGTGACTGAAAATGTCCATAATATAAAATAAAGAAAAAGGTTCTGTCAACAGCAAATGAACAGAAATGTTCCTTTGACTAATAATCCTGTAAATTCAATACTGCAGAAGCTTAATTATCTGGAAGAAATTTCAGTAAACTCTGTCACAATGTCAAGCAACAAACTAACATTTTTGTTGTTATAATTTCTTTTCACTAATATTTTGTGTATTTTAAATGTATTCTATTCTTGCTTTAGTCTTACTGTGTTTGCTCTTGGGAAATAGAATAAAAAGAAGAAAAGTTCCTATTAAAAAAAAAAGGCAAAGCAAAAAATAGCACACAAATATTTGGCATAGATTATAACTAGCTTATAAAACTCAGATCTGCCACTTTGACACTGATTAAGCTGACAACACATATTAGCTGCCTTGTCTACTATAATGGTTGACCTTTAAAAATATTAATTAGATTGTCACCTACCTGCAGTCAAGATTTTTCAAGAATTAGTTCATTCTTTCTTTGTAGCTTAGGCTTATTGACCATAGAACAATTTATAGCTGTTAATGTTTTCTTTTATGATGTTGGCATCGTGGCAAATTACAATCTTGAAATGCTTTTTTAAAAAATTACTGATTTGAACACAATGTTTCCTAATAAAATTTTGGCAAAATTGAAAACTTTAAAGTTATCGCCAACATATGTAACCTTCTTTGTTTGCTTATTTTTGTTTAAATTAAAAACTTGGACCACATAAAGTGTGTTAAATATGGAAGGTTTTTAAAACAAATCGCTTTGAGAGAATCTCTTTTCAAAAATTATCTATTTGTATATCTACAGTGCATAGTATGATGGGACACAGTACATTTTGATAACCCCTAACTATTATGAACTAACCAATAAAAAGATTTAAAAGGATGAACATTTGAATCTTCTAGTTCTGTATTTTTCTGGCTAAACGTGAACAAAATGTATTTTCTAGCCATGTCTTAAAAATTAACTAACTGCTTAATTTGTTCTGTTTGCAATGATTGTCTCCTTAACAACATCTTTTTACTTTTGAATTCTTTGGGGAAACTAGGAACTGTTGGCATAAGCACTTTTTGACCGCAAGAAAGAAGGCTGGAAATCTTGTTGCTGACATTGATATCTGATATGGGAGGGTGAGGGTTCACATTTAAGGGTGGCAGGAATCCTGGTCTGGTTTGTGTACTGTTGTGATCTAAAGGGAAAGCTCCTGAACCACGCCTTTCTAAAAGGGCATGAGTTCTCCTGCTCAGGGGACCTGGGGGCATATTCTCCAACAATTCTTTGGAGCCTGATAGCAAGGAGGAAGATGGCGAGAGAATCTTTTTCTTTCCTATAAGTGCTTTGCCATCGTCTGAAGCTGCAGGGGTAAGACCAGCCGAGAGCTGGGAATCAGAACTGTAGTGATTTGCCCCTGAGTTTCTTTTTTGAACTATACTTCTCAGGGTGGAAGCAAATATTGTCTGGTTAGAGTCTGGGTCCTGATCCACTGGGATGTCAATGCATTGCTGATTTCCTTCAGAAAAAAATGATTGATGATTTACTTCGTCAAATGACATCTTTCTTGAGCTGGCCTGATCAAAGGCTCTTAGCAAATGCGCAGTGTCTTTTACATCAATACTTTGGTGCCTAGTAATGAATCGCTTGGAAAGTGCCAGCCGGTTGGCTTTGTAGGATAATTCTTCCTCTGGAGTAATATCCTGGAGCTCCTCTTGTAAGGAGGCCACTCTGTGCATTAACGAAGGAGGGCTCCTGATCCAGTGAGGAGCCTGAGGGAGCTTGGGCCCGTTAGGAGCCAGACCAGGCTTCCTCACAGGGGAGCCTCGATCCCCAGTATCATCACTGCTTCCTGCAGGCTCCAGATCTTTAAAGCCAAAAAGTGTCGTTTCAGTTTCAGAAGAATGTGAAAGTGGCGATGAGGCTGTTTTTAAGTCTATTTCTGAAGGAGAGGCACAGCTGGCTGGGGTATGACACCCATCCATACCCCCAGGAGGCATATTTAAGTACTGTTTGGTGGTGTGTCTGCCAGAGGGCGATTTTGCTGTCGTTATGATAATGACCTCTTTCCCCTTTGCCCTGCAAGCACTAAGGAGAACTTTCAGGGTCTCTCTATCTTCTGAATTTATAGCATAAACCAGGGCCGAGGAACTAGAATGATCTTGCAAGCTGAGGTCAGCCCCGCTCTTTAGGAGCAACGAAACAACTTCAGGACCAGCTTTTTCTAAGCAAGCATGCATTAAGGCAGTTTTCCCAGATTTGTCCTGTATGTTGGGATCAGCATTGTTTTCTAACAGGTACTTAACCATTTTGGCTTTACTGACACTCTGGTGATCAACATGTTTGGTCTTACAAGCAATCATTAAAGGTGTTTCCCCACGGTCATTGCTCTCATTGATGTAGGCGCCACCTTCCAACAAAAGTCTTGTTAGGCGAAGCCGGCTCTGATGGACTGCTTTAATTAGAGAATTTCCATCACTGGAAATTTCAACACATTCATCCATCTTCAAAAGTCAGAATCAATACCTGGTTATCAAAGAAGATGAAGAACAAAAGATTAGTCGGAATCAATGTCCCAATTTATATTCATGTTGTTATTCACAATTTCTGAAATATGTCTAGAGAAAGAAGACATAAATAAAATTGTTCTTTAATAAATACAGAGCAAAATAGTGAATTGCAAAATTAAAAATAATTTTAGAATAGTAACAACCTTTAGGGCATTCAAACTAAAATTTACTTTTAAAATCTTCATTGAATATTTATGATATAACACTAGCCTGATATTTCTCTAAACCCCACATTGACTATATAATCATCATCTTATTTTCTACTTGGAAAAGTTTTTTTAAAATAATATTAAAATGCAAATTTAAGCCAAAAAGCCAAATTTATGAGTAATTGCAACTGAATCAACTGAAGTAGAACATGTTTATGGCAGCTTAATATAAAATACTTCTTAGTATTAAATTACCTAAATATGCTCTTCAACTAAATAATATAATTAAGATCTAGATTTCCAATTTGAGGAGCATTTTGATGTTTCTTTTAAAGGATGAAAAATATCTGGACTACAAGATGTTAAAATAACTGATGTGTCTGACACTGAGATAGGAATGGTGAGTATGTGATTATGCATTTTTCTTGACTCCATTATTTAAATCATATACTGACTAGGTTATGGGGTTAGAAACGTACTATTGGGTTAAATTTTGACAGCTGCTTTAAAGGAGTTTTCTAGGCTAAAAACAAATGAAGACATGTAGACTTCATAAACATTTTGTTATCATTAAAATGGAAGATGATTTATGTTTAATTTATTCAAATAATTTAGATTCAAACTCACTCAACAGATAATTTCAAAAGGTGGTAAGAATTATATCTTTATTGAGAGCCAAGGACATGTTAGTTTTACAACAGTCCTTGGAGGTAGGGATAAAAAGCAAATAAAAGTTTATGTAATATTTAAGTCTATTTCATTTAATTTGGTAGCTTTGATAAATTGAGGATTATTTATTCTACTCATTTACTTTTAAGATTAAGAATATTGGACATGAACTTCTATTGGATAGTAGAATAGATAATAAATATGACTTCTTAAAAGAAAGAAGAGATGAAGAGAGCAGAAAGAAAGTGAAGAAAAAAGAGATAGACATGTACACAGAAATTAATGCAGTGATAAACAGCTATAAGCTCTTAATATTGTGATGGGTTCTGAGTTATAAAGGTACAGGCCCCAGCCCTGAGGAGCTTATACAGCTCTTTGGAATAAGCAGCTGGTTACGGCTTAAAGTCATGAGAACACACAGACTTTAATAGTGTGAGGACAGAACAGGGGCTTCACAGAGACCAGCCATTTGAGCTAAGCCTTGACGACTGTGAAAGAGTTTAGCAGGAAGAAAAAGGGGGAACGGAGAAGTAGAGGCCATTTCTTGTGCAAAGACCTGAAAACTTTAATTAGCACAGTTATTTATCACAGATCAGGCTCTATACCAATACCATAATCAACTTTAGGAAAATACTTTAGCAGCTGATTATGGTTACGGTGATACGGCAGAACAAACACATCTAATTTTTAACCCTGCCTGAAACCCCCTAAAAGTAAAGATTTTTTTTTCAGAAAGATAAACTCACAAAGATAGCAGGAAAAGGACAGAAGATGACAGTAACATTTTGGAAGCCAGAAAGCAAATGAGCCAGTGGTAACTGACTCAGCCAACCTGAAAAGGCTGTGCCTCGAGTCATCGTGGCAGAGTTGAGAATGAACCTGTGTACACTACAGAATCCTCGAAAGAGGCAGCAGCCGGAGGCTCTAGAACTAGCTAGTGGAGCAAGTGGAGAGTACAGCCCTCCTAGAGGGGTAGGAGAAGGGCCGTGAGAGAGGCAGTTAGATCTGGGATTTGCTACAAGAAGTGTGGTGGTCCTACCTTGGACCCCCAGCAGTGGCCCTACCCGAAACTTGTTAAATGTGCAAAATCTCAGGCTCCGATCCCAGACCTACTGAATCAGAGCCTATGGTTCAACTAGATCCCCAGGTGACTTGCATGCACATTAAAATATGAGAAACACTTCGCCACTCCAAGCCACTCGGAGACAGAGGACTATCATTTCCCACCTCAAAAGATGTCCAGTTTATTCTCCAGAAACGGTGAAACAGAGAATCTCTGGACTGACAGCCGCTGGGTAAATCTGAGGACAAGAAAACAGGAGAATAAGTGACTGTATGCTTCTTGATTAGTCGCTAAGTCATGTCCGACTCTTCTAGGACCTCATGGACTGTGGCCTGCCAGGCTTCTCTGTCCATGGGATTTCTCAGGCAAGAATACTGGAACAGGTTGCCATTTCCTTCTCCAAGGGATCTTCCCAATTCTGGTACTGAACTCTTGCAAATCCATATCTCCTGCACTGCAAGCAGATTCTTTACCACTGCACCACAACAACGACGGTATGCTTACTGACCATCAATATCAAAGGACTCACAGCACTGCCCCCCTACTCAGCTTCAAAAGGACAGCACCCATATCTTTATTCTTCAGAAGAAAATGGAATAGGCTCCTCTCAAGAATGTGACCTACCAAGGAGAAAATACCTAAAGTATACTGATTACAGGGATTCTTCAACATGCCACCCAAATCATCCCATAGGGTGGTATAAAACATCACTCATGTGCTCAAAGCTTGACATTAGCTTTTTAACCCAAGCCCTTTAATCATGAGAATGCAAACAAAAAAGCCTCTTATATTAAAGGTAGAGACCAGAACAAATAGGAAAATGTAACCTGGAGAAGTCCAGAAAATGAAAGCTTCCAAAACTCATTATCCTCAAAAGGATAAGAAGATATTGTAACCATGAAACAAGGATACGAGTCTATTAAAAAGAATATTCAGAGACTGTAAAAAGCTCTCAAAAGATAAAAACATGATACAAACTGCAAAACTCAATAGAAGGGTTGAATAATAACGTTGATAAAATCTCTAACACAGTCAAGCAAAAAGAATAGAAAGAAAAAAAATGAGAAAATTAGAGGACTAGATCAGGAAATCCAAGATTCAACTAACAGAAGTTCCTGCTAGAGAAAATAGTGGGGGTGGAGGAATGGGTGAGCAGGAGAGGAAATGATGACTAAGATCAAGAAAATTTTCTAGACGTGACGGACACAAGTTCTTGAATTGAGAGGGGCCAATTAGAACACAGCACAATGGATGAAGACAGACCCTGACCATGGCACATGGTTGTAAATTTCCAGAACACTGAGAACAGAGAAGATTCCACAAGTTTGGAGGCAGGTAAGGGGAGTGGAATGGATAAGTCACCTAGTAGAGGATCAAAAATTACAAAGGATTCAGATCTATCAACAAGAATAATGAGAGACAACAGAGGGATATCTTTTTTTTTTTTTAATCTGAAGGATAAATGATTCCCAGGTTAGAATTCTCTCTAGCCAAACCACTAGTCAATAATTGGGAATCACTTTCAATTGAATCCAATTCACTTTCAAGAATCTACTGAAGAATATGATCTATCAAGATGAAATGGTGGAACAAGAAAGAAGAAACGAGATCTGGAGATCATCAGAGGAGAAGCAACAAAACTCCCCAGGAAGATGGTGAGATGCCAGGATAATGAATGTGCACAGGCATCCTCTTTGAGATTATACCGCCATTTTACCATCTTGTTAACTGAGGACCAAATGCCTTTGGATATTCAGTATCTGGTCTACACTGTAGCCTGCCAGAAGCCCTGTCACGGTAAATCCATGTTTCCCAGGATTCACTCTTGACTTGCCCAGAAGGGCTCCTGTAAACACTCAGGGATGCTGAGCTGAACCGAGATCCAGAGATTGTTCAACTTATCTTCTCCTGAGAACTTCTGCCATATTTTGGCAATATTGATCCTTTATTCAACTAATTTGTGCTTGCTACCCAGTTCGCCAAAAAATAAACAGTCTACTTAAGGATTATATACAAGTGGGAAACTGGGGAAAAAAGAAGCAAAGGGAATGATCCACACAATAGTTAAGACCAAGTGACCTCTCGGTGGGGATCAGGAGAATAATGCACTTTGGGAGGGACACAGAGAGGTTTTTAAGATTCACCTAATGTTCTGTCTCTCAACCTGGATGGTGTGTATATAGGTGTCCATTTTATTTTTTATTTTTCAAATAGTATACACTTCATATACTCCTCTACACGATACTACTATCGTATAGAAAGTAATACATAAAATACATTATTTTTTGTCCTCTGTGCAACCTTCTAAAAAAGCTATTCCAGAACCAGATGTACCTGCAACCTAAGAATTTATGGCTGGCTGACAGATTGGGGCCCAATTCAGAGGTCTATTCAGAATGTGAAACATCTGAAAAGAGTTCACATGAGACAGTGATCACAAAAAAAACCCTTCTTTTAGCATTTTTCATATACAAATGGGTTTAATAAAGCAAAGAGACTTATAGAAATGAGCTGGAACATAACATAAAATATAAAAACTACTCTGTAACTGCCATTCGAGAAGAGGTAATAGTATCAATCATGTAAAAACACCTCTGACCAAAAGTAGCATTTGAGAGAGAGATTCAAATGAGAACCAGTTGCCAGATACCAGATTTCAGTATTAAATATAGTTTCTAGTATTGGAGCCAATCCTCTTCCTTTTTTTTTAAGTTTTAACAGAATCTTTTGGAACAACATTCAAATTTTTTCACCTATCCTCATGTAGAGACCTCTCTTCACAGTGCTAAACCTGGCCACTTCCTGCCATAACTTTCCCTCCCACAGGGAAAGTTTCCCTCTCACTGGGAGAAGAAGGGGAGCTGGCTGGGATGTCTAAGCCAGGCAGCGGTTCCGCCGCGGTCCTGTGGAAAGAGAAGGTGCCGTGGGCTCCAGGGCTTCAGAGAAGCTGGGAAGTGGCACCTCTAGCTGGTGGCAGCTAGCAAAGGTGCGGCCACGCGGCTGTAGGCAGACCCGCCCCTGAGTACTGCAGGCTGTCAAAACAACAAAGGCTTAACTTGCTCATTATAAAGACTTCTAAGCCTATTGGACTGATCACTTTTTAAAAAAAATTTTAATTTTGTATTGGGGTACAGCCAGTTAACAATGTTGTGATAGTTTCAGGTGAACAATGAGAAGGGACTTAGCCAAACATATACATGTATCCATTCTCCCCCAAACACGTCTCCCATCCAGGCTGCCACATAACACTGAGCAGTTCCATGGTCTATACAGTAGGTCCTTGCTGGTTATCTATTTTAAATGTCGGACTGCTCACTCTTTAAACTGTTTACACTTAATAGAGAAATTCTGAAATTGTTTAAACATTAAATTTTTCAGAAAAAAAAGTTACCACGTACTTTATTCTCCATGTGCATATATATTTTTGGTTTCCTAGTGTCTCATCTTGTAATCAGGACTTTATTGGAATAACCCCCTTTTTTTCATGCCTTCACCTTCTTTCAGTCTATTCTTTTCTCTCACCTCATCCATTTGCACATCAAAAATGCTGATACTGAAGTTTGACTAATTTACTCTTCATAGAAGTGAGCCCCACCTGGGATGAAGACCACTTCTCCAGGCTACAGTGATCCTAGTTCAGAAGTGTTCCTGCCTTATGTCTCTTCCTTGGAAACATCCCCACCCAGGGCACCTCGTACTACTACGGTACTCACCCAGTCAGGCTCTGTTATACTCTAGCTTGTAAATGATCCCCCAGGTCAGTGACACCTTCCAAACAGACTGTTCAACTGGAGAAAATCTGAAGGTCAGGTAGACCCAGATTCCCACCCTGACTCTCCTAGTTTCTAGCTGTGTGCCCTGGTCAAATATCTCAGCCTCTCAGAGTCTTGGGTTCCCCATCGGTGGAAGACAATCATAAAACATTCATCCCCTGGGGGCTGGTGATGAAATCAGACAACACCTGGAAAAAGACTTTCCTGTATGCCTTCCTACTCACTGTGTTCTTCTTTTTAAAATTTTTATCTCAGAATTTAGCCATCTTTTATTTTTATCCTGTCTCTACAGTGAAAAGTGAAAACGTTCGTCGCTCAATTGTGTCCGACTCTTTCCAGTCCCATGGACTGTAGCATGCCAGGCTCCTCTGTCCACAGGGATTCTCCAGGCAAGAATACTGGAGTGGGTTGCCATTTCCTTCTCCAGGGGAATCTTCCTGACCCAAGGATCTAACCCGGGTCTCCTGTATTGCAGGCAGATTCTTTATCAGCTAAGCCACTGGGGAAGCCCACCAAGTCTCTAACTGACAGGCTATTTAAATAACATAAAAAATTTAAAATGTTGTTTTTCTAGAATCTGTAAATAATGTTTGTAAACATAAATGGAACCTAATAAGTGAACTATGGAATAAGCTACCCCTTTAAGGGCATTTTCCTTATAATTTCCAACTACAGTAATTTCAGCATTAAAGATATGAGTAATGTAAGATATTAATTATTAAACAGCCAGATAAACTGCTTTTATTTTTAAAATTAAATTGTCTTTAACAAGGCGCATGATTCATCATGGCATATTTACTCTACTCTTTTACTGCCTCTCTGTCTTCTCCAGGGGATCTCCCCAACCCAGTGATTGAACCCAGGTCTCCTGCATTGCAGGCATATTCTCCACCATCTGAGTCACCGGGATGGTCTCCACCTCCCAAGGTCCTTCTAAAATTACACTTTATTTTTTAAGAAGATATCTATTCTGAAGAACAAAGAAAACGGAAAGAGGGTAGCATCAGATGATCAATTTCAAACATGCTGAGGAGACAGAGGTGGGGGTGGCATGGTTAACTGCCTTAACATAGTAGAAGCTACAACATAAATCCCCCCAGGGAGATGGCCCCAGCGAGAAGAGAGCCAGTTTACCAGCAGGACCCTGGAAGCTTAGGACATGGAGGTTCCAAATGACACAGAAATGGGCAATGAGGCACACGGCTGAACATGACAGGATGGTTGGATAGAACAACCAGACCCCCAGAACTTTACCCCACCCTAAGTAGACAACAACTCTCCTGGGCAAGAAAATGAAGATTTGTTCTCTAAACAAATTGATCAGGAAGGCTCCAGCCGTAGAAGCCACGTGCTGAAAATGGGGGAAACTGAGAGTCTACAGGCTGCATGGTGCAACTCCCAGCTCGCTGCCCTGTCACCAGGGGGCTGGGAGGTAGGAAAAAGAAGTAAAAGGCATTGGATCTCAGAATTATGAGCCCTATTAAAAAATCTCTATAGATAAGTGAAGCAATTCAAATCATAACCACATTCGCCCCTCCAGACACCCACTTTAAATGGAAATAGAAAGTTACCTGAAAATGTTATTCAAAATTTCATACTTCACTTATGTCTTTTCTCTCCTTGGATGAGTTTTCTGTCAGCCAGCTGTCAGTTCCTACTAAAGGAAATCAAAGCTATTCAGAGCAACATAAATACCAATAATTTGTCCCACACATCTCTCCCATTAGGAGTCTAGTTTTTTAATTCCCTGTTAAGGAGGACATCCCCACAGTGTTTATGCAGTTAATCATGTTTCACTGTTTATAAATCTGTGAAGTGTTAGGAGTGGATTCTACGCAGGGCAATCCTGTGTGTCCACACACAGACACGCATTCACGCACACAGGACGAAGCCTGCTCTGCAAGGACCGCTGAGCTGTGGCATTCACCTGGTCTGCCCCATTCCATGCTGAGGTCTGCCCCATTGATGCAGCTGAGGAGGGAAAGGTCGGAGAACTCTCAGAGTCACTTCTCTTACCCGCCTGCTCACCAGGAGTTAATAGATATTCCCATGTTCCTTCTCTTATGTCTCCTTGCTTCTTAGACACCAGCTTCCCACAGGGTAGAGTTCTGTTTTGAGTACCTGATTTGTGTGGTCTCTATGGACTTCCCCTGTGGCTCAGCGGTATAGAATCCGCCTGTAATGCAGGAGACGCAGGGTGGGGGTTCAATCCCTGGGTCCGGAAGATCCCTTGGAGGAGGGCTTGGCAACTCACTCCAAAGTTCTTGCCTGAAGAATCCCCACGGACAGAGGAGCCTGGCGGGTTGTGGACCATAGGGTCGTAAAGAGTCGGACACGACTGAAGTGACTGAGCACGCACAATTGCCACAGGGGCCAAGGTGCTTTAAAAGTCGTCTTGGAGATACTAGGCTTGGTCTTGCTTGTGGCATTTTTCTCCCCAAGCCACCCCTAGTTTTCCTGTCATTCGGGAAGAAATTTTACTTTCCTTTGAGCCTCTTAGTCCACCTCCAAATAGGATCTATGCTTCCTCCCAGAAAGTTATTAATATTTATCTGGCCATGGTGAGAAAGGGCAGCGAGAAGGAGGGGGTGTGTGGAAATTAACAAATGGGTTTCGAGCTGGAAACTCAGGCCCTCACCTCTGCAGCAGGTTACCCTGTCTTTGTGCTGCCTGCAGGGGACCAGAGCATGCTCAGAGGGGGCAGCAGGCTGTGTGTCAAAGCCTGGGGCTCTGTCTCCTCCCAAGTCACGAACCCTGGAGAAGCCGTTCCTCTGAGCCTCTGTTTCCCCATTCCTAAAGTGGGGATAATATTTACTGACAATGACTGTGAGGATTTCAGAAGATCCTTATATATTTGCCACTTAGGAATTCAATCATGTCACTTTCTAAACATACATCACTCAATGCAAGTGCTCTGGGCTAGGGGGTCTAAGATTGGGGGCTAAGGTGCCTCCTGTTCCTCCACCTATAATGGGCCTAACAATTACATGGAGAGCTTGTTAATTAGATCCCAGACTCCACTCCCCATAGCGGGTGCTTCTTGTACATACTTGGGAAAAATCTGCGACAAACTCGTCCCCCAGTCCCACTTCCTATTAGCTATCAGTCCCTGCCTGAGGCTCCCCCACCAGGCTGTCTCCATCATTTCACCTCCAGGGCATCTGAGGCTTAGCTCTGCTGCAGGAGCAACGGGGCAGAGAGAACTGCCCTGCCTGAGTGGGCAAAGAGAGCCCACAGGTCCAGAGAAGAGTGCGGCCTTGAGTTACAGCAGCCGAGGTACTGGAGGTCTGCTGCCCTACCCTTCCCAGACAGGTCTGAGAAAGTCAAGCTTTGTAGTGGGCAGCCCAGGCCAGGACGTGGAGGCCAGCTGCGCCTGGAATGAGGCAAGCCTGCCCAACACCAGCAAAATACGCATCTCCTTCCCCATGCAAGGGAAGGGACAAAGCCAGAACAAGAGATGCCACTGAGATTGTCCCAGGGAACGTCATGACTTGCCAGGTAAAGTGTTCTCTGGCACCGGGCTTGTAAGAAATATTTACAAACGACCCAAGCTGGTGCGGTTTGCTGTCTTTCCCACACGTACCCCCAAAGGGTTGGTTACTTCTACCTACTGCAGCCGACCCCAGGTCTCTGGTGCTGGGCCCTGGGGAAGCTGCACCCTCACATCCCTCTGCAGAACCCGCACCACCCCCGCCCCCCCAACCCTGCCTTCCCAGCACACACACATAAAGACATGCAAACCTATACCGCCAAGTCTCAGGGAACCAACGTGATGGGATTTCCAGGCTGCCGAGGATTCTGGCGGCGTCCTCACAGTCCTCGCGGCCTCCGGAACGGAGTTGTTGCCTCAGTTTTTCCCGACAGCGGGGAGGGAGCGAGCCCGAGGAGCTGTCGGAGAAGGGCACAGGAAGGTGACTGGGGCGACAGCGTCGGGACACCGATGGGGGCGGGGTGCGCGTTTCGGCGCCTCTGCTCGGAGCCAGGGTGCAGCTGGCAGGCTGAGGCGATGGCCCTCCACGAGAAGGGGTTCTGAGCAGAGTCGCTGCGGAGCGCTCCCCGCACCGCCCGCCCGGGGGACACGGCCCTCACGCCCGAGAGGAGAAGCCATTGCCCCTCTGCTGGGGGCAGGCGCACCTCCGGACCCCGGTTCTCTGACAAGGGGCCTGGGGTCCTGGAGCCCCAACAGGCTCCGGGGGCCCGGCTGCCGGCCCTTGTGTGACTCGCATTTGTGAAGACCGTACTGCAAACGACTCCGCAGCCCCCGCTAGCCCGCGCCCCGCGCCCGGCCCGCACCTCCCACAGCCAGGCGGCCGCAGGCACCTGCGGAGACGCGCCCAAGTCCGCCCCTCCGACCCGCGCGCTCTGGCAGCCGAGCGCGCGCCGTTCCCGCTGCGGCGCCGACCCGCGCCCGCGAGGCCCCTGCCCGAATCCTCTCAGATATCCTGCGGCCGCCGGCTACCCTCATCACTTCCCCAGCGCTGCAAGGCCGAGGAGGAGGCGAAACTCGCTCGCCCGCGGGGTCCGAGCCCGCGCCGCCGCAGAGCCCCCGCCAAGAACGGGCGGGGACTGCGGGAGGGGCGAGTGTGGGTTCCGCGGAGCGCGCCCGGCTCGGCGGGGCAGAGTCTCTGGAAAGGACCCTGCACTCCGGCGGCCCTCGGTGGGCGCCAGGGCTCCGCAGTGCCAGGGCGCGGGAGATGCCGGCTCCCAGGGCCCAAGTATACCCGGCGGGGCGCACGGAGGCCCTGGGCCCGGGCTGCGCGCTCCGCGCCCTCCTCCCGGCAGCCGACACGCAAACCAAAGTTTCCCTAAGTGCAGCCCGCACGGCCGGCGCCGCACACTGACCTGCGACGCGCTGTCGAGTCGGCGGGGGGCCTCCCGCCTCCCGGGTTCCGCTCCGACCCTTCGTGCCGGTGGACCCAGGGCGCCGTCCGGGCTGGGATGTTGTCTCCGCTGGCTGCACCGCCGCTCGAGTCGCAGATCCTGGTAGGCGCAGCCCTGTCCCCGCCCCCGCTCGGCGGAGAGATGCGGGCAGCGGACCCGGAGCTGCGAAGCGTCGGAGCGGGGGCCGGGAGGCGCGCACCTCGCCAGAAGCCCGGGCTGCGCCTCGTTTCCGCTGGGAGTGACGCGCGGGTTCGGGGCTGTGCTGCAGGTGGGGGCGGCGGGGCCAAAGTCTGTTCCGGCCCCGGGGCCGAAGTGTGGCCTCTGAAGCTCCGCCTTTTGTCCCCTCGAGTGTCCTCCACCCGCTATCCTCACACCCCAACCCGGCCACCGCGCTTTGACTGCGGTGATTTGACCCAGAGCAGGGGCGGCAGGGTTTTTTCCACTGCAGGGCGTCGGTCACCTCTACATAATTGCTCTTGGTTCCCCCTGTCTATGTCTGCGTCCTCCTTCTAGTTCTGATCCACACGGCTGGTCCACGCGTCTGTCCTCCACGGGTCGCTCGTCCCCTTTCCCGTCCCAGTCCCCTGTTTTGGTAAAGCCAGAATCTCACTTCAGGTTGAGGCAGTCGTGGGAGCAGCTGTTCTTTCGTTTTTGTGAGTTTATAACTTGATTCTAGTATTATCAAAGCATTAATACATATTAATTGATGTATGTTTTACGTGTGAAACTCCTCTATAGAATTAAAAAGAGACGAATTTTAAAAGAAGCAATGATTTGAATTCATTTATCAGGAATCATTTGGTGGAGAAAGGACAGTGACTGTCTTTTATGGTTGTTCAGATGACGTCAGTTAAAAATAATTTGTAGTTTAGAGTCCTTAAAGGGGGAAAGTAGATTTAACTTTGAGCGGATTATTTAGAAAAATAATCTGCTAAAATTGGCCCTTTAGTAAGTATATGTTAAGTTCATAGGTTATTTTAACCTAGGGTTGAGCTCTACGGAGCTGGAGTCCTAGGTTTGGATTGTCCGTTGCCCGCATCCATTTGTTTGTGGAAATCAGAATTAACAGGAAGGGATTGGGCAAATTTGCATGAGGGCACAGGTCTCCTTTCCCCCATTAAAGAAGTTTTTATTAGTGTATAGTAGATACTTGGAAAAGACCCTGATGCTGGGAAAGATTGAAGGCAGGAGCAGAAGGGGATGACAGAGTATGAGATGGTTGGATGGCATCACCAACTCCATGGACATGAGTTTGAGCAAGCTCCGGGGGCTGGTGATGGACAAGGGAAGCCTGGCCTGCTGCTTCCATGGGGTCAGGGAGAGTCAGACACCACTGAGGGACTGACCTGAACTGAACTAAACTGATAGTAGATATTTAATATGTATGCTTTTCACAGTTTCAATGATTTTGCTTAAACTAACGCATCATTAACATCCACAGACAGACTATTACTGGTTCTCCAGAAGACTGTCTCTTTTTTCTCTCTTCTAGGGGGCAGGGTAGTGGCTTCAACCAGCATAGATTGCTTTGGCTTATATTTACATTTTATAGCAATTGAATCATACAGAATATACTGTTTCTGGCTTCTCTCTCTTAAGAATGTGTTGAGGAGGTGCATACTATATATAGA
Organism: Dama dama; assembly: GCF_033118175.1. Taxonomy (NCBI): domain Eukaryota; kingdom Metazoa; phylum Chordata; class Mammalia; order Artiodactyla; family Cervidae; genus Dama; species Dama dama. The sequence continues at coordinate 82,138,132 of NC_083689.1, forward strand.
TTTAGCTTTTTTCATACTTTTATTTATTTATTCATTTTTGACAAGCAGTGCAAGTGAAGAGTCTTAATCACTGGACTGCCGGGGAAGTCCCTCGCTTCTTCCTTCCTTTTGCTGTATAGTATTCCACTGACCTGTTTTGGGGCTGATGGTGGAACTGAAGGGACTGACTTCCCATAATAGGTGAGGTGAGGTGAGGATGAGCTGGGGTGAAGAAGAGTCTGTTCATCTAGGCAAGCATGCCCTGCCTTCATTGTAACTTGAATATTAAAAGGTGAAGACTAACAGTCAAGGCTTGAGGATGAGAACATATAGTTTCTATTTACTCCTGGTCTCACTTTAGTTCAGCAAGTGCAACTTGAAGGAATATGAAGGAAATAGGACAGATGTTATAATCTCCACTTTACTGATGAGACCAGCAGGGCTCTGAGAGGCCCTCTAATTTACTCAAGGAGGCTCGGGAATGGAACCAAGAATGGTATGAGTCTTGCAGTTCTTCCTGTTGTCCTTGGCATTCCTCCAGCTCCATGCTGTGTGAGATTCACTGAGATCCCCAGGTGATGAGAGCCGAGAGGCAGAACTGACCCAAGGTGTACAAACCAAATTAAACACATCGTATTTTGTGGGTGATAAAGTGGGATGATCTGGAATATGAAACGTGTTGTCTTCATGGTTTTATACCCTTAATAATATGTTTTCATGGGGTTTTAGGAACAAGTAAAGATAAATGCCTATGTTTGATAAGCATCTTGATCCAAAATCCTTCCAACTATTTTCTGCCTCCCAGAAATAAGCTGAACACTTTGGTCTACTGATGGAACCCCTCCAGTTCTCCTCAAAATAGTGGTTTATAATTCACTTACTATCTATTTAATTCAGATCTCAAGACAGAGAGGAGATGTGTGCCATTTTGAGTTAAAAAGTCCCATGGTTATCATCATCGTACTCATCATCGTTATTCATAACTATTTCCTTTCTTGAACAGCTATTTTTCCCCTGGACTTCTTGTCTTCCTTTCCACCACGCCCCTCTCTCCTTAAGCTTTTCTGTCTTGGCTGCTTACCTAAGTTGTTCCAAGAGCTCAAGGATAGTGTCAAGTCTTTTATATCTCCTTTTACTTCACTCTTTTCAAATTTTAATTGACTGCTTTCTGCTTGCTGTCCCCCTAGGATTCTGTGATTCTCCTGGATGGTCCTATATCTATCTTTTCTTTTCTTAACTTACTTCCTCTATTTGTTGGTACATATCTCCAGTAACTTCCCAGAAAGTATACATGGAAGGTAAATTTTTGAGTCCTTGCATATCTGAAAATGTCTTTATTTTGCCCGAACACTTGTTTGATAATTTTTCTGGGTATAAAAATTCCAAGTTGAAAATGATTGTTCTTCAAAAGTCTGAAAGCATTCTCTGTCTTCTAGTTCCCAGAGTTATTGAGAGAAAATTTGAAGCCATTCTGATTTGCAGTCTTTCAGTTGGGATGTTTTCTTCCCTCTGTCTTTACAAACATGCAGCATTTACCCTTTTTTTTTCTACAGTGGTTTAAATTTCACTATTGTTTGCCTCAATCTGTGTCTAGTAATATTTTTATGTAATACTTTAGGCACTCAGTGAGCCCTTTACCTGGGCTTCCTAGGTGGTGCTAGTGGTAAAGAACCCACATGCCGTGCAGGTAGATGTAAGAGAAGTGGGTTCCATCCTTGAGTTGGGAAGATTCCCTTGGAGGAGGGGCATGGCAACCCACTCCAGTATTCTTTCCTGGAGAATCCCATGGATGGAGGAGCCTGACAGTCTGCAGTCCATAGGGTCCCACAGAGCTGGACACAACAGAAGCGACTTGGCACACAGGAAAACCCATGTTGTTCAGTTCTGGGAAATTTTCTTAGAAAGCAGTTATTAAACTGTGCAGTAAACATTATATGGGCAATTAGGGTGGTATGAGCACTTACTTGATTTTCAACTGTGAAGGCAAAGCACAGAAGACTTCATATAACGTCAGGGAATTCCCTGGAAGTCTAGTGATTGGGAGTCTGCACTTTCATTGTCACAGGTACCATTTCAATCCCTGGTGGAGGAATGAATATTCCACTAACCATATCGCATGGCAAAAAAAAAAAAAAAAAAGGAAAAAAATAATTATAATTTCAGAAGAGAATAACTTTTGTCAACTTTAATAATGCAAAAATTAAAATACAGATGACAGAGCATGGAGTTAGGAGAAAGTGAGTGAAAAGAAAGTGGAGAGGGCCTCCCTTCACAAAGCAGGGTGTGGCTGGTGAAAATACTGTCTATGTTTGATTGAACAAGAAATGATAGAGGTACTCACTGGAGACACTTGAAATAGTGATACCTATTAGGGTATATTACCTAATAGGTATACTAGTGATACCTAATAGGTATATTAGTGATATACCTATATCCCCTATATCCCCTAATAGGATATTCCCCTGTTAGGGGAAGGAGTGGTAGAATGAGGCTTTAGCACCATGGGACCAAACCAGGATTGGTGGGAGAGGGGATAACCTGTATTGGGGATGGATGAGGGAGCTAGCATTTAAACAGGTAACCTTCCTTGACTATGTTTTATGCCCATCAGTTCACATGTTTGTTTTTTTTTTTTTTAACTTTTTAAAGGAAAAAAATGTTGGAGATAAAATTCACATAACGTAAAATTAGCCATCTTAAAGACAACAATTCACAATTTTTGAAAGCCTTAAGTGGTGTGTCTCAGAGCAGTTGTGGTAGACAAGGAATGACAGGTGACACTGTGTGATTGGTGTGGAGATGGAGGAGTCGGGGAGGGGGCTCCAGAAGCCTTCCTCCCACCCTCTCCCTCCATCCCCAGGTTCCTAGGCCCAGGGGACCGCTGGGCCCACCAGGATGGTGGTGGGGGTGTTCTGAATCCAGTTCAGGCAGCATGGAGCTCTCCTCCTCTGGCCTTGACAGCCTGTGGCCCCTGACCTTCTCAGCAATACAGGAAAAATATTTAGTTTCAGCTCTTGAGATGCAAATACATTTTTCAAGGCTGTTTTCACTTAAGATTCAAACACAGTGAATATAATCTTTGGAGGAGGGTTCTCTTTGGGACAGGAAAGGCTATAGGAAGACATTAAGCTAAACTTCTTGTCAGACTGAGCAAATCAGAGCGTGTTTTGCTTCCTCTGTTTATCATTTTCTCCCCACTGGTTCCTTTCCACTCCTGTCTTCGAGTTTCCCTCTTTGCCTACACTGTCCTAGCACACAGGGAGGCCCCTGGCTGAGCATTCTCTAACATTTTCTAAACCTTAAGAGCTTAAAGTGGAGAAAGGCTGCTGTTTCCAAGCTGCCAGCAGTGTTCTGATTCATTTTAGGAGAAAATTGCTTTCCTGTTCTGGGGGGAAAAAATGCTTCTGATGTGCTAAAAAGATAAGAAGTTAGGGCTAACAGCTCCATTTCAGAGTTCATGCTTGAAATCCATGAGCCTTGGACCTGGATGTATTTAGTCTCCCAAAGCCCTGGCTGTCAACAGACGGGTGCCACACACCGTGCCCTACGTGATGGGAGGAAAGAAAAGGGTCACAAAAGGAGAGCTTCACCGAGGTCTTTGAAGGTTACCAGTGAAATAGCGCAACTCGGATAGGACTTGAACCCACTGTCTGTTAATTGAAATCACCCACCTGGTCCCAGGACTTACTAAAGCTCAGGTTCTTTATGTCTCAGCACAGAAAGAGTTTGGTGAGAGGCAAAATGATAGTTAAGAAGTAGATTTATTGAGAGAGAAACACTCCACAGAGGGTGGGTCCTCTTGGAAGGTGAGAGGCCCGGACATATGGGGTGGTTAGTTTATATGGGCTTGGTCATTTCATTGGCTAATGAGTGGAAGGAGAAGTCCAACTATTTTGGAGAATGGATGGGGATTTCCAGGATTGGGGCCGCCGCCCACTTTTTGGCCTCTTTCCCGGAACTGTCATGGCGCCTATGGGTGTGTCATTTAGCACTGAAGCGACTTAGCAGCAGCAGTGTGTTACAATGAGTGTATAATGAGGCTCAAGGTTCACTGGAATCCAGATCTTTTAATCAGTTATGTTGCATCCTCAAGGGCTAGGTTATTCTTTTTAAAGGTTGTGCCCTGTCCCCTTCCCTTCTGTTTCACCAGCAACCAGTTAAATATGCTTTCTGTCCAATCCTTGATCCTTAAGCCAGACTGTCTCTTCCCTGGGAGTAGGAGCTGGGCTGCTGTCTCTGCTGCATAAGGAGTAGATGAATGTTTAATATGGCACTTCTGGATTGAAGATTGAGCCCTTTGGAGCTGAGAGGTCCTTCTGCACATTGGCTTCTATGACATTATAAAAAGGCTGGAATTTTCCAAGTTTTAGAAGATGTCTGTGATTCTTTTCTTGGACTTTGTAAATGACTTAGCAAATACAACTGCAGGGGCAGCAGTACAAAGGGGTCACCCAGTTTCAGGACTACTTTCCCAGAACCTAAGTGGGTAGATCCAAAACCCTATTATGCAAGTCACAAGTTCAGGACCATGAGGAGAGGCTGTACATTATGATGGGAAAGGTTGACTGCATTGGAGGTAGAGTTGGTATTGGAGCCTGACGCAGAGAGAATGAGTGTTGGACTCTGAGAAGAGGATCCAGAGCAGGCATGATAAAGGAGAGACTAACTGGGAAACCCTTGAAAAAGGGATAATTGACCTAAGGACTTTGGGGGCAACCAAACCATGCTCTAGATTTAAATACCAGTAAAGATAGCTTTGGGCCCAGTTCTTATCTCATACAAATCAGGCTATATATATGTGTGTGTGTGTATATATATATATATATTTTTTTTTTCTTTTCACATAAAAAAGAAGTCTAAGCCTGTTTCCTTCTTTCTTCTTATTTCAGCTTCAGTTTTCATCTCATGACCACAAAATGGCTGCATAACTTCCAAGCATCATGTCCAAATTCTAGACCAAACGAAGGGTAAGGGTCAAAGAACCAAAGATGTATGCCACTTGTACCTCTCCCTTTTGTTTATTTGTTTTCTCAATACAACAATAGTTTTCCTTGCTGCCTGCCCCAATGATTTCCCCTTACATTTATTAGCTTGAATTGGTTCATACCTCTACTATAAGGAAAGCAAACCAAGTTCAGCAAACTAGCATAGGTTTCTAGCTGTGACCTAGAAAATTACTTAACCTCTTTGTGTTCTAGTTTCCTTGTCTGTAAACTGGGCACTGGACCATAACTGTGCCTATTTCAGAGGGTTATTAAGAAGATTAAATGATTTAATTTTTTTGTAAAGCACACAGAACACAGCACCATTAAAGTGTCTTTTTAAGATAATTTTGTGTGTTATTTTTGGCTGCACTGGGTCTCCATTGTTGTGCGCAGGCTTTCTCTAGGTTCAGCGAGTGGGGCTACTCTCTAGTTGCAGTGCCTGGGCTTCCCACTGTAGTGGTTTCTCTTGTTGTGGAGCATGGGCTCTAGGGTGCGTGGGCTTCAAGGGCTTTAGAGCACAGGCTCAGTAGTTGTGATGCATGGGCTTCGTTGACCCGTGGCATGGGGAATTTTCCTGGACCAGGGATCAAACTGGTGCCCCTGCATTGCAAGGTGGACCCTTAATCACTGGATCACCAGGAAAGCCCTGAAGTGTTTTTTAAAACTATTAAAAGGGAAAAGTAGTCACTGGATGGACAGTTAGTAGGGCCCACCGTTAAGCATGGCTCTCCTGCATGGTTATTCTCTTTTGTAATAACAGTCTATTGAACATTATAACCTAATATTAGCTGTACTTTGGAGGATTAAAGGAATGGTTGCTGTCCTCACTGGGCATAGGTGCTTGGCAACAGCTTGGAAAAGCGTTGTAAGGTGATTTGTAGAGAGTGGGGTAGGGGCTAGACTCCTTAAAGTAATAAGACATAACTGCAGGAGTTGTGGCAGAGCTGAAGCTAGGCTATAGCTCCATTTCCTGGCTTCCCTTGCAGCTAATGTGGCTACGTGACTTTTGCCAGCAGAGAATGAGCAGAAGTGAAGTGTGATTGAGGGAAAACCCCTGGCCTCTTGCCTTTGTGCTTTCTCCCATCTGATGGCAGGAAGGGCAATGACTGGAGCTACTTCGTGAAGACAGCAGAGCTGCTAGGAAGCCTGGATCCCTGAATGACTTCATGGTTCAGAGCCGCCCACTGACCCTGGACTGTTATATGAGAGAGAAAGAAATTCCTGTTTTGTTTGAACTATTGCATTTTGGATATTGCATATTCATTCCAGCATTTTACCTCAACTAATAAATTATTTCCATAGTTCAAAATAGTATCCATGAAAATATATTTGCTAATGATATGCATAAGATATTTCTAGAAGGGTATTTAGGCTACCTGTAGAGGGGGGAACTGAGAGGTTGGGTATTAGTAGTGGGAGGGAATTCTTTTTTTTTTTAATTTTTTTTTTTTATTAGTTGGAGGCTAATTACTTCACAACATTTCAGTGGGTTTTGTCATACATTGATATGAATCAGCCATAGATTTACACGTATTCCCCATCCCGATCCCCCCTCCCACCTCCCTCTCCACCCGATTCCTCTGGGTCTTCCCAGTGCACCAGGCCCGAGCACTTGTCTCATGCATCCCACCTGGGCTGGTGATCTGTTTCACCATAGATAGTATACATGCTGTTCTTTTGAAACATCCCACCCTCACCTTCTCCCACAGAGTTCAAAAGTCTGTTCTGTACTTCTGTGTCTCTTTTTCTGTTTTGCATATAGGGTTATCGTTACCATCTTTCTAAATTCCATATATATGTGTTAGTATGCTGTAATGTTCTTTATCTTTCTGGCTTACTTCACTCGGAGGGAATTCTGTCTTGTTTAGTTTCTTTCTGACTCCATGTTGCTGCTCAGTCACTCAGTCCAACTCTTTGTGATTCCATTGACCACAGCATGTCAGGCTTCTCTGTCCTCCACTATCTGTAGGAGTTTGCTCAGACTCCTATTGATTGAGTCAGTGATGCCATCCAACCATCTCATCCTCATCACCACCTTCTGCCCTCAATCCCTCCCAGTATCAAGGTCTTTTCCAGTGAGTCAGCTCTTCACATCAGGTGGCCAAAGTATTGGAGCCTCAGCTTCAGCATCAGTCCTTCCAATGAATATTCAGGGTGATTTCCTTTAGGATGGACTGGTTTGTTGATCTCCTTGCTGTCCAAGGGACTCTCAAGAGTCTTCTCCAGCACCAGTTTGAAAACATCAGTTCTTTGGCACTCAGATTATGAGCTCCTTATTGTAAAATTCAGGCTTAAATTGAAGAAAGGAGGGAAAACCACTACCATTCAGGTATGACCTAAATAAAATCTGATTCCTTATCTATTTACAGTTGTTGAAGTTTGACCCATATAAATGTAATACTTATTGAAAAAATTAAAAATTAATTCATTAATTAGAAATGTTGATTTGCACCACTGTACATTGTGCCAATTCCTCACTGATTGGCACTCAACCAGCATGTGACTCCCTTATTCACTAACCCTATGGCCAGGGAAAGGAGAAAGGTGATGAATTAAAACTGGCAGAAAGGAGCAGCTAGGTGAATGCCTTTTTAAAAAAATGTTATTTATTTATTTGGCTGTGCCAAGTCTTGGTTGTGGCATCCAGGATCTTTAGCTGTGGCATGTGGGATCTAGTTTCCTGACCAGGATCAAACCTGGGCCCCTGCATTGGGAGCAAGGAGTCTTAGGTACTGGACCACCAGGGAAGTCCCCTGGGTGAATTCTTGAACAGAAGGCAGAGCTGTGGCATTTTGCCTGAGTCTCTGGCCAAGACAGCGCATCTGGGCGCCAGCAATTGGACTCCTTATCTCTTATCAGATTGTGCGTCAGCGTGAAGGAGATGGTCACTGCTTGCAGATTAATGTCACTTTCATTTCCTGAGAATCCTATGTCCTGAGATGGTATCTTTTAATAGAGGCACTCTACGAGACTTGCTCTGAATTTTTGGCTGCTTGAGGAAGGTGACTTTTTATACAATTGAAGCAGAATTCAGTTTCCATCTTTGTAACTTGAGTTGATTTTTCCTGCTTTCTGTATTTTATATTGGTATGAAAAGATGATTTATTATTTTCCTATTCATGGTTTCCAACAAGACTCCCATTTCAAAGCCAAAAGGAAAAAGACAGTATAATATTGAGTAATTTTCTTCTTGGGGACAAAATGGGGGTTTCTTCATTAGTATGAAGCAAGGGAGGGGCTTGTATAATAGCTCAGAGTTTTCCCAAAATCTAATGGATATTTGAAATTATATTTTATCCTCATTTTATATTGTATTTTATTGTACAGTGATTCCTTTTATAAACTCTGGCTCCTGGAAGAACACTAACCCTCTTTCCTGGTGGACACTGATGGCGTTTTTGCCTCCTAGGCATCCTTGAACTCCATGTGTTTTCCCCAGGAGGGTTTGTCAGGTGAAATATTTGGTAAATTAGTAACAGAAAAGGGGATCAAATAGCTTCAGAGATCACTTTTTCATTATTTGAGTTAGAACATCAAAAAACGAATAATCTGATTACTACCAGTTTAATCGTCCCCACTGGTTCCCAGTTGCCCACTAGACTAATCTTTATGCTGGACCCTGAGGGTTCCTCACCCAGCCTGACACAGCTCCTCCCGGGCTGACTGCCCGAGATCCCCTGAGGGATTCATCTGAAGCCACAGCCAGACAGAGCTGCTGGTTCCTGGGTGCCTGGCCCATGACTCACCTCTCAGATGCTACCTGGTCATGAAATACTTTCCTCCAGTCGGAGGCCACAGCTGTTTCTCCAGGGGACCAACACCCCCGGTCTTATGTCACAGTTATTGGGTCTGTGTTGCATGCCCTTGGATGCAGAAAGCAGGTCTTAACCACCTCTGCCTCTCTTGAGACCCTGGCCCAGAGCTGGGCACATGTAGGTGCTTGTCAGTGTGAATTGCACTGAACAGGTAGAGTGCAGCTAAAGAAATGAACAGAAGTGTACTCTCTGAGGTTGGCAAACCAGACAAACCGAGTTTGGCAAGCCAAGTCCTAACCTAGGGCAAGCCCTAGCCCTAACCCTAACCCTAAGTGTACTCTCTGAGGTTGGCAAATCAGACAAGCCAAGTTGGCAAGCAGAGTCCGCTGCTTTCTCATTTTTTGATAGTTGGAGACAATCAAAAGATGATTATTTCATGACATATGAGATGACATGAAATTCACATTTCAGTATTCATAAACAAAGTCCTGTTGGAACCCAGGAATCACACCCAAGTTTACACTTGGGTTGTGGCTGCTTTCCTCCTCCCAGGGCAGAGCTGGGTAGTTGCAGCAGTGATCATATGGCCAGCAAAGCCAAAAATATTTACTATCACTTTATAGATAAAGTTTGTTAGCCCCTGCTGTATAAGTTGAGGTCTTTCAACTGGAAATACACACTTTTGCACTTTTCCAAATCTGCTGTTGTGCTGGGGACATAAATGGTTCCTATTTCCCTGTTGTTGTTTTTTTTTAAATACTATTTACTATTTTTGAAATCTTCTGAGCAATAGTCCTATGTATGATAAACGAGAAGTATTCAATTCCTGCTAACCTCAAGAACGTTCAAGAAAGGTATATTTGGTACATCAAATAAGTACCTGTGATATGCAGGTAGGAGGTGGCTCTTTGGAGATAAGATGATGAGGGAGATAAACATAGCCCCTACCTTTGTGTTGCTAATTTTTATGTGGGAAAAAACAGAAACAAATCCATAACACATTTTTGGAGTTTTTTGTTTGTTTTGGCCATGCTGCCTGTAGGATCTTAGTTCCTTGACCAGGGATTGAACCAGGCCCTTGACAGTAACAGCACGGAGTCCCAACCACTGGACCGCCAGGGAATTCCCTTATAATAACACATTGTTTTAATAGAGTTCGAAGGTGCTCAGGAAACAGCAGAATACTATCATAGGTGGCATCAGGGAAGGTTTCTCAGAGCGGGCAACATTTCCATTGATACCTGAAGGACAAGTAGATAGCATATCAGTGAAGAACAGAGGGACTTTTTCATGGAGAGAAACATACTTCTCGTCTATTTCAGCCTTGGTCATTTGAGGATGTCTGTTATATGCATCCATACTTATTTCATAATGACTACTTTCTTTGTACAAGAACAAAGGATGGACTGGTGTAGGGAGGTACTTTGTGTTCCAAGATAAAGGACTCTGGATTGCTGGTTGCTTGTTTCTTTTTAAGGAGGTTTTCTTTGCTTGGCCTCTGAATATCTTAAAAACATAACAAAAACCAAAGGCCTCATACAGGCGGATCCCCTGCAGGTCCTCAGACAAGTTCTCTGAGCTTACCACGTGTTCTTAGTCCTTGAGCTTGTGGACAAATCTCTCCTGTATTATGTTGGCCTTGGGAGGGGTGCCAGTTAACGACCAGTCCAGTACGAGCCTTCCTGCCTTCTTGTTCTCAGGGTGGAAGACCTGTTGCGAAGTCTGAGTGGATTTGTTTTGGAAAGAGACTAGCTCTAGTGTCTCTTCCAATACGTGTCATCTATTACAGATTCCAGGTACCTCAGACATTCCAACTGATCTATAAAACCAGGACAGTGCACCATCTTAGGGAAACTAGCATCAGCTCTGTGAAGAACTTTGGGCGAGAACTAAATACCAGACAGTATTATTTTTACTTGAAAACTCAATGGACAGCCTCTATTCAGAATGAAGATGTGTTTTTTTTTTTCCTTCTGGTGACTCATTCTTCATTCCAAATACTCATTTTGTCATGTAGAGGACCCATGTAAATATGAATAGCCAGCCCAATAAATTAGTCAGCATACTGATGAATATGTTTTCATTTACAGGACCAACTACTGATTCACGTAAATCAATGAAGAGACGAAGTAATGCTGGTATAATTGATCAGATATAAACCTCTCCAAAACATGATTAACCTCTTACATATGCCTTCAAGATGTGGTACGTTTATAATCATAAGTGAGAAAGCTATGTGTCATTTTGCGTTGTTTAGCATCCAAACACCTTTTCTATTTAGGCAGATCCAAGATGAGTGGAGGCCAGGATCTGGCTTCCCACTCTGGAACCTGAAGCAAAGCAGGTAATTCCCCTTTGGACCCCCTTTGACCTGTGTGTGGACATTTGGCCAAGGCCCAGCCAATCAGAGCCTCTTTGGTGAGACTTTGGGTCTTCAGGGAGTGATAATAAGGCTAGAGACAGCCATAGATCATTCATAGTGGCTGGATGGACTTGAGTCTTGGGTGTGTTAGGTAATTAGAATAGCAAATAGGAGTCCAGAATGGCGGTGGCTAAAAGACAAGGAAGGGAAAAGCCCGCGAAAATAGAACAAAGGAAGGTCCGAGGACCGGAGTGAGGACCTCAGGTAGAACAAACAGCATTCCTAGCTAGCCCAATTTACATAGGGCAGGCCCAGGGAGAGGCAAAAACATATAAAAAGAGGAGCCAAAAGGCTAGAGGTCTCTCTCTCTCCCACATGCACTTGTTCTCTCTCTTTCTCCTCTTCGCATCTTTTGGGTCAGCATGCCCTCACGCCTCAAGTGAGGATGTATTTTCCTTTTACTTTCTAAATAAAACTGATCTGTCCAAGAACTATAAACATGGACTGTCTGAGAGCTGTGATGCGCTGAGGGCTTTAACGTCCATCGCTTCAAATCTTGGTTGTGACGAGACAGAACCGAGGAGATTACACTCCCCTGACAGGTGGATGGTGACAAGTGTTCAGGGAAGAGATGCTGGGGTCCAGCACCCTACCCTTACTGACCCTCTGGTGGAGTCTGATTGTGCAACACAGCCCCGAGTTCCTATTTCCAAGGCTGATTCCTCAGTTACCCTGAAGTTCTTTGAGGTATCAGATATCTTTCAGGTAAGTTTCTTTTCTGTACAAATTAGCCTGTGTTGGTTTTATTATTTGCAGTAACACTGGCTGTATATACTCTATGTGAGAGTATGATACAAGGTTTTATTCTGTACCTGGTCCAATTCTGGACCAGGAAGGATTAATTTAAGAAAAAAATTACAGTTACTTTAGGGTCCAACTGACAGGAAAGCATGTATTTTACAAAGGATGTTGTGTTCTAACATGTTTTTTCAGTGCCTTTAATTGCTACTCACTGTTTTAACAGACAAAGGACTGATCAGGGACAGGCCACAGTCTTCAAGAGCCTGACAGAAAGGCTGTGGTATTTTAGAATTCAAAAGCATCTCTGAAACCATCTCATCCAAACCCCTCATTTTGCAAATAAGAAAATTGAGATTCAAGCTGGCTAAATGATTCACCCCAGATCACATGGCCAGTTAGTGGAAGTGCAGGGGTTATAATCTGACACCATTCCTGGAGGAAAGATGGGCAGGGTAGGGAAGGGAGTGGCAAAGACAAGTATCCAGTTTGCAGAACTGAGATCAAAAAGTGTGTTTGTGAAGAGTGGCTATAAGCCGTGATGATGCTGGGATTCTTGGCCTCCAGAGGAGAGGAATTCGATCTTGGGGCCAGTGATGAGGCCTGATGGCTCAGAGCTCTTGTGTATAAAGTTTTATTAAAGTATAAAAGGGATAGAGAAAGCTTCTCACATAGACATCAGAAGTGGGCCCAAAGAGTGCCCCATTGCTAGTTTTAGCAAGGAGTTATATACCTATTAGCAAGCTGCTAATTAGAGAAAGGAAATATCTCAAAACTGAGAGAGTGGCACCAGGCCTGTCACCCACAACATGCATTTTGAGATAGCATTGGCACAGGTGAGTCATCCCAGGCCATAAAACAATTGACAGGAATCTTGAAGAAAGTCAGGTTGCCAAGCAAATACATAGTTTCATTAACATAGCTTAAGAGAACATTTCCATAAGAAAAATGCATTGGTTAGTTCAAGGTTTGAGAAAAGTTAAGTTCAGGGGGAACCAGGTGTCATTGTGGCAACACAGAATTTTAAAAGAAGCCTTCTTTTAATTTTGTATAGACAAGGGGAAAAAAGAAAAAGCCTGACACTTGCAGTCTATTTCCTTCCCTTGGGGATCCCTAGCCTTCCTGACTATTACCCTGTCATTTGGTTACAAGGCCAGAGCGGTCACAGAATCAGGTTACAAAATCAGAGGAAAGTTAAGTGTTGAGTTGCTGCTGGAATGCAGGGATGGATGGAATGCAGGGAACAGGATAGACTCAGAGACAGGGCCATACCTCAATTTTCTCTCTTGTCCCAAGGATGTGTGGACAAGGAGCTGAAGCATTTAAGCACTTTCTTTTCCAACCCTGTAGAAACTTGTCACCTTTCTAAAACTCTGGTGATTCCAGCTGCAACTTCTGAAACTTTGTTCCCTTCTTTTGGTTATGATATTGAGAAGCATAGTAGAATTTCACTGCAATTGGACTTGTCACAAGTTGGTGACACTATCTGGCTATTAGGGAGAATTATTCCTTCAGGTTGAGGTGTTTGCTTTACATGTTGGGCAAATATTACTTGTATGCTTCCCGCTGCCAAAAAAATTAATAAATCTTTTCAAAGGACAGAATTTATCTCATTTAGGCTTGAAAATCAGTAATTAAAACTGCTTTCTCAGGCGTTAGTACCATGCAGCATGCTTTAATGTTACATTATTGACAGATGGGATATATTGAAATCTTGATGTGCTTCAAGATAACTCATCTCTTCTGCATGCTATTGCCATTTAGAGTTACTTTTTGTTTATTATTTGATTTATGCCCAATATAGGTCTTCTTACTATTTTTCTAAAGTTATAGTGCTGGATGAGCAAAAGTTGTGCAATGGGAAAACAAAACAAAACCTGTCTCCAAACCAAGATGGTAACTGTGTAGGGGATGGAGGTGTCCTGGCACAGAGAAGATTGGAAAACAGAAGCAAAACTAGGATAAACTTTTGCATGGGAAAAGTCCAGCAATATGTTACTCCAGGAAAAAAAGAGAGTTCAAAGAACCATTTCTACAAGGCTAAGGCTGTAGCTCCTACCTAACAAATATGTAGAAGGAAGAAAACTAAGAAATGATCACCTGATTAAGATACAATATTATTGGGATGACCAAAAAGTTTGTTTGGGTTTTTCCATAATGTCATATAGAAAAACCTGAATGAACTTCTTGGCCAACCCAATTAAAAAAAAATTCTTTTTTTTAACTTTGAAAATATTCTGTGAGGGTTTTTATATAGCAGTGTGATGAAAATAACTGCTATATTAAGTATTAAAGTAATGTTTACATGGTGATAACTAATCATTGAGTAATATAATTTTATAGGTTATGGATTTAAATCAAGGATGTGCTATTTCCTAAGGAATGGGGAGGTTAAAAGCTAGATAAATTAAGAATTAGTGTCACTTTCAGTTTTGCTTCTAACTCAAAGGAAATCATTTTAAGCATGAAATATAAAAATAGATTATGAGGTTTCATACTAATATAATATAGTCCATGTCTCTAAGTTCTATGGAAAAATACCTACCTGTCAAGATTTCTTGGAAAAGAAAACCATTTTTTTTGTGTATGATTTTCTGGTGACTGAATTTTAAGTGTTCCTTCATCAGTAAAATTGATTATGCTTGTGATTAGGTAAGACAGTTCACCCAGGATATTATCAAAGTCATATTCTGTGAGAGCAGTTTTCAAGATCTTGTGCAATTGTAATTTGAAAAGAATTGAAAGATGTTTTCATAATCCCAATAGGTTCTGGTTTACCACCCTGACCAGCATTCAGTAAGGAGTTAGCTGATCAGTATGGATAGAGTCACCCTTGCCGCTGGTCAAGTCATTTCTTGGAAATGGATTGGATGCATTCTTTCTTCTGGTCCTTCCCTTGCTCATTTTGTCTTTTCAGTCCTCTCTTTTCCTCTCTACTTTTCTAAATTTCATATCTCTTTGGAAACCCCCCCTCACATCCTCCATGGAGCCTTGGCCAACCATCCCAACCACCATGGTGTAGCCTTTTTTAGATTTCCTGTGATACTTACATAGTAGCAGTCATTTGGTCTTTAGTTTGTGTGTAGATTATTCTTTATATGCCTTGCCTTCTTAGCAAAATTCTAAGCTGTTTAAGGTCCAGGGTCATGTCTCCAAATCTGAATCACTGACAGTGCCACCTCAACACAGGCAATGAGCACTGGATGACTGATCCACAGATCCACTCAACATGATGGTTCTTTTTTTCTTTTTATAAGAGCGATTAAATTTTAATTTTTAAATATATTTTTAA
Organism: Dama dama; assembly: GCF_033118175.1. Classification (NCBI taxonomy): domain Eukaryota; kingdom Metazoa; phylum Chordata; class Mammalia; order Artiodactyla; family Cervidae; genus Dama; species Dama dama. The sequence goes on from NC_083689.1 coordinate 82,153,303, forward strand.
TTGGAGGATAATTGTTTTACAATGTTGTGTTGGTTTCTGCTATACAACAACATGAATAAACCATAATTATAAATATAAATATATATATATATTTATCTCCCCATCCCACCTCTGGGCTTCCCAGGTGGCGCTAGTGGTAAAGAATCCACCTGCCAAGGCAGGAGATGCTGGAGATGTGGCTTCGATCCCTGGGTCAGGAAGATCCCCTAGAGTAATGAAACCCCACTCCAGTGTTCTTGCCTGGAAAATCCCATGGGCAGAGGAGTCTGGTGGGCTACAGTCCATGGGGCTGCAGAGAGTTGGACATGACTGAGCAGACACACACATCCCACTACTTGGCATATACCCTGAGAAAAACCACAATTTAAAAAGACATATGTACCCCAATGTTGGTTGCAGCACTATTTGCAATAGGTAGGACATGGAAGCAATCTAGATATCCATCAACAGATGAAAGGATAAAGAATATATGGTACATGTATACAATAGAATTTTATTCAGCCATCAAAAAAGGATGAATTTCAGTCAGTTGTAGTGAGTGGATGAACCCAGAGCCTATTATACAGTGAAGTAAGTCAGAAAGAGAAAAACAAATATTGTATATTAATCCATCTATATGGAATCTAGAAAAATAGTACTGATAACCTATTTGCAGGGAAGGAATGAAGATGCAGACATAGAAATGGTTCATTTTAAACTCTGCAGAGAGATGAGACTAGCATGCAGAGAAGAGGGCTGCCTTCAGATTTCCAGCCTAAAAGTCATGTTGCAGTTCATGAGATATCCCCATAGCCTCATAATAAATACCCCCTTAGCTTAAGCGCTCATGAAAAAGCTTCATGTGTTTGCTACAGAGACACATGGAACTTACAAAATGAAATTAGGTCCTGGAATGTAGTTGTAAAAGGCAATGTACAAGTTCTCAGATGATCTTTGGCGACATCACTCTTGGGAGCAGGAAGCCTTGAGGGTCACTGGAAGAGATTCAGTGACTTGGAAACTTTTACTGAGAGTCTTTGGAGTGTGGGGCATGATTCTAGGTATGAGGATAGCAGATGCTGTCCATGCCCCATATCACATCCCCTTGGACCACCTCTAGTTTCAGCCAGGTCCCCATTACCTAATGGTGACTTTGAGATATGTGCCCTTTAAATACTTTTCTTCCTTTCTTGCTTTATTCTCCCATTTCTGCTTCCAAGGATAGCATCCCAAATAAATGACCTGTTCCTAGACCTTGTCAAGGGGAAATGTAACCTAAAACAGAGATATATAGGATATGGCATTTATGTATCGGGGTTACATAAGTTTAGATGGAGTATTTGGACACACATTCTTGGAAAATCATAAAATGAAAATAGACAGGTTTCAATTAAATAACACATGTAGTACAGGTTCTAATTCTTTATGGTTAATACAGACTTTATTAATTTTACCAATAATTCTTATAGGTCTGATAAATCTAACTAGGGAGATTTAGTTCTTCCAGAATTATTATTTCTTTTGTTATTTTATTAATCTCACATACCGCTGAAGCACTGTTCTTAGCTAAGTATGAAGAGGTGGGATTGGGTACATTTTGTACTGTATTCTTAGTGATCTGTAATTATATCCTGCCATTCAAATGCTATTCTGTTCAACTTTACAGAGCTTAAACAGCCCTTAACATTTTACTTCTCCTAATACTAAATGGAACACTTAGGTCTTCACAAAATTATCTCAGAACATATCTTGAGAATAATCGAAATGAATTAAAGTTATCATTTTGTACTTGGGACCAATTGTTTTAAAGGAAAAAGAAGAGGAATTTAATTTTTTGTTGCCAAACTAACAATATTAAGAAAAATCTGATGAATAAAAACATCATCAATAGAAACATACTACCAGAACTTGTTATTTTGACTTTATAGATTTTTGTGCTCAGCCATGCTACAGATACATCTTTCACACAATTGTAGCAGTCATAAAAATTTATATTCAGTCTTTTATTGAGATAATTTTAGAGCATTAAGAAGTCATCTTGAGGGACTTGTGGCCCAGTGGCTAAAACTCCATGCTCCCAATGCCGAGGGGCCCAGGTTCAATCCGTCAGGGAACTAGATTCCACATGCCACAACTAAAGATCCTATGAGCTGTAACTAAATAAATAAATAAGTATTAAATGAATATATAAATTTAAAAAAAGTCATCTTGAGAGATTTGTTAGTCACATGTAGTTTTCTGTGATTATATACAGTCAGGCAGGCCCTGACTATCAAGGCTATTTTCCTGGTAAGCTTTATGAATCAGCTACTCTGTCTTCTAGCCTCATTTAGATCAGGGAATCTTGGTTTCCATATTTATGAGAGTGGTCTCTGTAGAATTCCTCAAAATATCTTTTAAAATGTTTTTTTAAAAAGCTTTTAAAATGTTTAAATCTTTTTAGCTTTGTTGAAGAGAAATATGCATTATGAAAGCAGGGCATTGTTTGGCTTTGCACTTCAAAGTCTGGGTGAGACCCTTCATTACTGCCACACTTTGATTTTTACTTTCTTCCAAGCCCTGTGATTATGAGAACTTAATATCAGAGACAATGAAAATGTGACTTACTGTGGGTCTTTAAAATTTATTTTTGCTGTGCTCTCAGTGGTAGTACTATTAACACTCCTGTCCTTCAGTTCTAAGAATTTTTCTTTTATTATTTCTTTGACAACTTGTTTCTGTATTCTCTATTTATCAGTCTCCTATTTTTATCATGTTAATATTGGATTAATGATACATATATAATTTCTCTTCTAGCATTCATCCCTTTGTCCTTTTTTACTTTTGGTAGGATTTATTCGTATTTGTCTTTTAACTTCATAAGAGATTTTTTTCAATAATAGTTTCATATTTCAAATTTTTATTAATTTGTTTTTAACAACTGAGAAGAATGTAGTTTGTATCCACAGTTGTCAGTAGAATCTAGGCAGCTCATTGGTATAATGAAAGGTGGTTTATCTAGCAGTCTGTTGAAGGGAGATGGTGCTAAGGCTGTCTGAGCATAGCCTTGGTATATTGATCATTGATTTGTGCCTGTGTTGTGTGAGAAAACTATCATCATATATTTTAATTTCCAAGGATTCTTTTTCTGAATATACTTTTTCTATAGCATCATCCTCTTCTTTTTCAGATGTATTATCTTATTTAATCTCTAAGGCTATTAAATGATCCTTTTGAAATTTTTTTCCTCATTATTTCTGAGTTCATAATTTCCACATCACATTCTCATATTTTGAATCTAATGGAAGGGAATCTTCAAAAGTGTAAAGAATATTCCCACAGTTTAGTCACTTTACCCCTGATTGGCTCAACTGGGTTACTTTCTTTTTCTTGAACCAGTCACTATGAAGGGTGACTACAGTTTTCCAGTTGATTGGGAGTGGGTCAGTGTTTGGCTCAGTCAGAACTGAGAGTAAGATAAGAGTTAGCCTTCAAAGAAAACTATGGGGCTGTTATAGGAAAAGAGCAAAGGAATATTGGATGACCACAAAAATAGCAAATATGCTTAACATAGCACCTGGCATAGGGTTTCCTCTGTTACAACTTGGCCTGGAGCTCAAAAGGTAGTGTCAGAATTCTTGCAGTGACCAGCTATTCACAATTTCAAGGCAACCCAGTCTATTCCCAGATAATATTGCTTTTTAAAATATTTAGGTTTAGATGATGTACAGTATTATATAGGTTTCAGGTGTACAACATAGTGATTCATATTTTTTAAAGGTTATATTCCACTTATAGTTACTAAAAAATATTGTCTATATTCCCTCTGCTGTACAATATATCTTTGTAGCTTATTCATTTTATATGTAATAATTAGTACCTCTTAATTCTCTACACCTAATCTAGCCCCTCTTCTCTCTCCTCTCCCTACTGGTATCCACTGGTTTGTTCTCTATATCTGTGAGTCTGTTTCTTTCTTGTTATATTCACTAACTTGTTTTATTTTTTTTTTTAGATTTCACATAAAAATGATATCATATAGTAATTATCTTCCTCTGATTTTTTTCACTTGGCATAATACCTTCCAAGTCCATTCACATTGTTGAAAAATTCATTCTTTTTTATGGTTGAATAGTATTCCACTGTGTATATATATATATATATATATGGGCTTCCCTGGTGGCACAGATGGTAAAGAATCTGCCTGCAGGGCAGGAGACCCAGGTTCAATCCCTGGATTGGGAAGATCCCCTGGAGAAGGGGATGGCTACCCACTCCAGTATTCTGGCCTGGAGAATTCCATGGACAGAGGAGCCTGGCAGGCTAGAGTACATGGGGTTGCAAAGAGTTGGACGTGACTGAGTGAGTAACAGGCTCACTTTCATGTATGTATGCATCCATTTCTCTGTAGATGGACACTTATGTTGCTTCTGTATGTTGGCAATAGTCAATCATGGTGCCATGAACATTGGACTGCATGTATCTTTTTGAATTAGTGTTTTCATTTTCTTTTGGTATATACCCAGGGTCATATGGTAGTTCTATTTTTAGTTTTTTGAGAAACCTCCATATCGTTTTTCATAGTGACTGCCCCAATTGACATTCCTACCAGCAGTGCTTGAGGGTTAATTTTTTTCACGTATTTGCCAACATTTGTTATTTCTGTTCTTCTTGATGATAGCCATTCTGACAGGTAAGAGGTGATATCTCCTTGTAGCTTTAAGTTGCATTTCTGTAATAATTAATGATGTTGAGTATCTTTTTATGTGCCTGTTGGCCATCTGTATGTCTTTTTTGGAAAAATATCTGTTCAGGTCTTCTGCTCATTTTTTAATCAGGTTGTTTGCTTTTTTGATATTGAGTTGTATGGGCTATTTGTATATTTTGGAGAGTAACCGCTTATTGATCACATTATTTGCAAATATCTTCTCTCATTTAGTAGGTTGTCTTTTCATTTTGCCAATGGTTTTCTTCATAGTGCAAAAGCTTTTAAGTTAAATTAGGCCCCATTTGTTTAGTTTTGCTTTTATTTCCTCTGCTTTAGGAGACAGATCAAAAATATTGCTATGACTTATGTCAAAGAATGTTCCACAGATAACTTTTTGCTTTTTAAGAAAAAATGTTATACTGCACAAAATCTAGCTTTCTTTAGCTGTAATCCATGACTCTAGCTCTGCCCTTTGGTGTACCCTTCAATTATGTGAGGACAGCTCTCAGGTTCCAGGTCTTTCTTTTCAGAATCAACATCACCTGTTGCTATAGCAATTCCTAATCTGACAGCCTTTTGAATCCTTTCTCCATTTTCAACCCTTTTTTTTCCCCTTTAGGTTTGTGCATTTTGGAACAGCATGAGTGGCCTAGATTATAGGAGTATCATCATTTCGTACATTTGATTCAAATTAGTTTCTGCATGTAATTTAAGAATATATAAAGAGTTTATTTATTCATTCAACATATTCTGTGCTTCTACTGCAATAATTCCAAAACCTTTGTTGCACAAAGGAAACTTAAAAATCCTGATACTGAGGCTACACCCCAGACCAGAATTGGGCTTTCTGGGGTTGGGGAGTGGAAACTCTGGCACCAGCATTTTTGTTTTTTTTTGTGATCCTCAGGTGTTTCTAATGTGTGGCCCAAGCCAGCAACCACTGCTGTATTATGTGATGGACCTCCTTAAACATGCTCTCAGGGGTTATAGGTTTCTTTTTTTTATAGCTATTTTTAAAAACTATTTATTTATTTGGCTGCACTAGGTCTTAGCTGCAGCATGCAGCATCTTTTAGTTGTGGCATGTGGGATCTAGTTCCCTGACCAGGGATCGAACCCAGGCCCCCTGCATTGGGAGCATGTAGTCTTAGCTACTGGATCACAAGATAAGTCCTGGTTTTAGATTTCTCTAAGGTATGCTTTTAAGAAAATGCATTTGAGGCATATCTTCATTGTTTGTCTCTGGCTAACCTTGTTCACTTTTTGTGAAGGATTATTCATCAAGTCACATCAGAGGAAGCAACCTGGGTTAAAGCAGTGATTTGGCCATGTGTAATTATTGAAGTTTCTGGGAAAAGTGATTATATTACTCCTAGGTAAAACCATGATTTTTATGTAATTTTCACAGTTTGGTTGATAACTCCTGAAGAACAGTGTCTGAATTTAACTGACCTCATGCAGCATCCAAAGTAGCATTATGTTCTGGTGGGAACTTAAGAAGAGCTTTTGAAATTCAACCAAAAAAATGTAGTCTTGTCTTTTATGAGTATGGATTAGAGGCCATCTGTGTAGCTGCTGTTTTACAGAAAAGCCTTCATTTAGACTGATATTTATTTTGTAATGTGGCAGTAGAAAAAAATTCTGAAACATTTGCAGAACAAAGGTTAAGGTCAGACTTTCTCAGTGTCATGTTTATAGAGCATAAATCTGCACAGAAAGGGGTAGATTTATTATTTATGTTTAAATACAGTGTCTATTTGTTTAAAATTTCCTATTATATGGAATCTAAAATATGACACAAATGAACTTATCTAGGAAAAAGAGAGAGGTTCACAGACATAGAGAACAGACTTGTGGTTGCCAGGGGAGCGGGGAGTGGGGGAGAGATTGATTCGGGGTTTGCATTTAGATAGATTAACAGATTAACAGATGCAAACTGTTATGTATAAAATGGATAAACAACAAGGTCCTACTGTAGCATAGGGAACTATATTCAATATCCTGTGATAAACCATAATGGAGAAGAATGTGAAAAAGGATGAATATATGTGTATGACTAAATTACTTAGCTATACAGTAGAGATTAACATAATATTAATACATCAATAAAATAAAAAAGTTTAAATCTCATATTAAATAAAGTAGATTCACTGAGGAAAAAAGGGAAAGAAGGGAGGTTGAGAAAAAGGGAGGGAAAATAATCTAGTGAATAGGAGACTTCTTTGAACTGTTTCCTGATACTTCCTGACTTCAGAACATTTTCCCCAATTTTTATTTTTAATATTTTCAAACATGTAGAAAAGTTAAAAGAATATTGTAGTAATATTAGTATATCCTACTGTATCCTGAAAACCTAGAACCAAGAGAGCACATGGCATAGTTCTTGTTCAAAGGTCAGCAGCTTTGAGACCCACAAAGAATGGATGTTTCAGTTTGAGTCTGAAGGCAGGAAAAAAAGGTGATGTCGCACCTTTTCAAGGTTCAAAGGCAGTCAGGCAGAAAGAATCCTCTTATTTAGGGGAAGGTCAGCTTTTTTGTTCTGTTCTGGCCTTCAGCTGATTGGATGAGGCCCACTCACATTAGGGAGAGCAATCTGCTTTACTCTGTTAACCTATTTAAATGTTAATCTGCAACATTGTAAATCAACTATACTCCAAATAAAAATGAGTTGAAAACAAAGCAATAAATGTTAATCTCAACCAAAAACACCCTCACAGAAACATCCAGAATAAGTTTGACCAAATAACTGGGGACCCTGTGGCCAAGTTGACAAAATTAACTGTCACACCTTGTATTAATTTTCTATTACTGCACAAAAATGTCACCATAAATTTAGCACTTTATAACAACATATATCTGTTATCTCACAGTTTTTGCAAGTCAGGATCTTGGCGTGGCTAAGCTGAGTCCTGTTCTTACATCTCACAAGGCTATACAATGTGGTGACCAGGGCTATAGTCTCATCTGAGGCTCCACCGGGGAAGGATCTGCTTCTAAGCTCACTCAGGTTGTTGACAGAATTAAATTCTTTGCAGGCTTCAATTTGTTTCTGCTGTTGGCTGGAAACCATCCTCAGATCCTGGAGGCTACCACAATTCCTTGCCACATGGGGCTTCCAGCATGGCCACTTGCTTCCTCAAAGCTAGCAAGGGAGAGAGAGACTCCACTAAGACAGAAGCTGCAGTCTTATATAACTTAATCACATTATTATGAACACATAAATATGGGCATCCTGCACTTTTGCAGTATTTTACTGTCTAGAGGCAAGTCACAGGTCCTGCTCATAGTCAAGGACAGGGAGTCTCACAAGAGGATGAACTCCAGGAGATGGGGATCACGGGAGCCACTCCTGCCGTGCAGCCCAACTCTGTTTAGATTCAAGACTTGTTAATATTTTGCACATCTGCTTTCTGTCCGTCTCTCTCTCCATACATATATAGATACAAATTCATACACATGCATACATTTTGTTGAATTATTTAAAAATACTTGTCATGATTAACAGTACTCTGTAAATACTCAAACATTTATCTCCTCAGAGTAGTACGTTTTTAAATTACTAGCACGGCTCAGGGGGTAGAGAATTCATCTGCAATGCAGGAGACACAGGAAACGTGGGCTTGATCCTTTGGTCGGGAAGATCCCCTGGAGGAGGAAATGGCAACCCACTTCAGAATTCTTGCCTGAAAAATCCCATGGACAGAGGAACCTGGTGTACTACAGTCCATGGGGTCACAAAGAGTCAGACACGACTGAGCATACCATGACCACATCATTACCAAACTGTTTTCAAGAAAATTAACAATAATTTCATTTATTCATTTAATATTCAGATCATGTTGAAATTTGCCAATTGTAAAACATTTTTTGTAAATATTTTAAAACCAAGATTTCATAAGTTTTCATATATTACATTTGGTTATGTCATTATAGACTCTGTTAGCCTAGCTCAGTTATGCCACTAAATTTAAAAAATTTGAATTATATTGTACACATAGTAGGGCTTCCCAGGTGGCGCTAGTGGTAAAGAACCCATCTGCTAGTGCAGGAGATATGAGAGGTGCCAGTTCCATCCCTGGGTCTGGAAGATCCCCTCGAGGAGGGCATGGCAACTCACTTTGTATTGTGGCCTGGAGAATCCCATGGACAGAGGAACCTGGTGGGCTATAGTCCATGGGGTCACAAAGAGTGAGACACTACTGAAGCAACTTAGTGTGTATGCGTATAGAAAATTACAAAAATATTTGGATGTTGTAGCCTGCTTTATAAGTAAAAACAAGAAACAAATAGGTATAAAGTTTGGAAAGGAAGAAAGAAAACTGTCTTTACTTATAGGTGGTATGATCGTAAATAAAGAAAAACAAAATAATCTATAAACTATTAGAATAAACAAAATCAGCAAGATCACTTGTTATAAGGAAAGGAAAGTGAAGTCACTCAGTCGTGTCTGACTCTTTGCGACCCCATGGACCCTAACCTACTAGGCTCCTCTGCCCATGGGATTTTCCAGGCAAGAGTACTGAAGTGGGTTGCCATATCCTTCTCCAGGCGATCTTCCCAACCCAGCAATCGAACCTGGGTCTCCCGCATTGCAGGCAGACACTTTACCATCTGAGCCACCAGGGAAGCCTTAATATAAAGTCACTGCAAAAATAATTTCTATATATATCAGTAAAAAATGAAAATGAGTGTAAAAAGTCAATTATAATACTATCAAAAAGCACAAAATTTCCACAAGTAAACCTAAAAAAAGATGCAAAAGACTTGTCCTCTATACTGTGTGTGTGTGTGTTAGTTGCTCAATTGTGTCCAACTCTTTACAACCCCATTGGGTGTAGCCCACCAGGTTCCTCCAACCATGTGATTTTTCCAGGAAAGAATACTGGAATAGGTTGCCATTTCCTTCTCCAGGGGATCTTCCTGACCCAGGGATCAAACTCAGGTCTCCTGCATTGCAGGCAGACTCTTTACCATCTGAGCCTCCAGTGTATATACAGAAACTATGGTTTGCTTTCAGGGACTAGCATTTGGGTAATAATGCTAAAGCTTTCCAAACATACTAAGAAGTATAAAGTAGTTAATAAGAGAAATTAAAGAAGACCTAAATAAATGGAAAGATAGTAAGTCTACATAGTTAATCTTTAATAATAATTCCAACTAAAATGGAAATTGACAAGGTGATTCTAAATTTGTGTGGAACTGCAAAGCACCTATAATAGACAAGGCAGTGCTGAATAAGAAACAAATTTGGAGAATGTGTAATATAAGATTTCCAGACTTTCTATAAAAGTAGAATAATCAAGATGCTAGAATATTAGCCCAAGGAAAGACAAATAAATCAATGCAATAAAACAGAGAGTCCAGAAATAATATATGCAAACACATACTGTCCCTTGATAAATGATAAAAACATTACTACAGTCATGTGGGGGAAAGTATCAATGTTATCTTTTTAATAGGTGGCCTTGGAGCAATGGGGTACTTATACAGAAAATAAAATAAAATTTGACCCCTACTTCAGACCACATACAAAAAGTAATTTAAGGTGGATCACAGACCTAGATATGTCAAGTGAAACAATAAGATTTCTGAAGGAAAACAAAGGAAAAAGTCTTCTTGACCTTAGGGAAACAAATGTATCTAAAATAGTAAACAAAAGCAATAACCTTAAAAGAAACAAAAAACCCCCTGATATATTTAGCATCATTAAGATAAAGACCATCTGTTCATCACAAGACACAACTAAGAAAGCATAAAGAAAAGAAAGCCACAGATTGAGAAGACAGCTTCAGTGCTTATATTTGACAACTTTCTCAGAGTTCCAGAATATACAGAACTACTACAAATCACTAAACTAACAAAATAAAATCCAAGCTTTGAAAAAATGGGCAAAAAAGCATTCACAAGCACCTTACAAAAAAGATATCCAAATGACTAATAAACATATGAAAAGGTGTTAGACATCATTAGTCATAAGAGAAATGCAAATTAAACCCCAGCGAGATACCATTATTCACTCATCAAAATAGCTAAAATTAAAAAGATGACAAATCCAAGAGTTGAAGAGGTTATGGAAGTATTAGAATATCTCAAATATCTCATAGATTGCTAGTAAGCAGAAGGTTGGCACAATCACTTTGGCAAATTGTCTGCCAGTGTCTACTAACGCTAAACATAGGCTCACTTGATGACTAGGCAAGTCCACTCTTAGATTTATAACCAAAGAGAAATGAGTGCCTGTGTTCACCAAAGATAGGTAGAGGAACTGTTCATAATTCACTACTTTAGAAATAATCCAAAGAGTCACCAACAGGAGAAGAGATAAACATAATGTACTATATATTTAGACAATGGATTATTGCCCAATTTAAAAAAAACTATTGACACATGCAATAGTCGGGATGAACCTCACAGGTAAATGCTGCAAAAAAGGTCTGACACAGAAGCTGGATGAAATCCAGCGTGTGAAAAACTAATCCAGTGTGAAGGGGGTCAGAATAGTGGTTGTATGTGTGTGTGTGTGTGTGTGTGTGTGATTTTTAGATGGGGAATGGGCATCATGGAACTTTCTGGGGTCTTGAAAATATTCTATATCTTGATCTGGGTGGGTTAGAAGGTGCATATAATTATAAAAAAAAATCCACTTTACAGTATGTATTAAGATTATTACAGTTTATGCCTTTCATTGAATATAGTGAAAGTGAAAATTGCTCAGTCATGTCCGACTCTTTGCAACTCCATGGACCATGGAATTCTCCAGGCCAGGATAGTGGAGTGGGTAGCCTTTCCCTTCTCCAGGGGACCTTCCCAACTCAGGGATCAAACTCAGGTCTCCTGTATTGCAGGCAGATTCTTTACCAGCTGAGCCACAAGGGAAGCCCAAGAATACTGGAGTGGGTAGCCTATCCCTTCTTCAGCAGATCTTCCCAACCTGGGAATCGAACCGGGGCCTCCTGCCTTGAAGGCAGATTCTTTACCAACTGAGCCATCAGGGAAGCCCTCACTGAATATATTACACCACAATTTAAAAAAAATTTAAAGAGGAACAGAACAGGTTTTAAGTTTATGACTGAATTTTCACAAGCTGAGCAGCCCTGATCTCTTCTCATCACTATCCCCCAAGAGTAACCAGAATGCTGACTTCTTACACCATAAATTAGTTCTGTGTGTTTTTGAACTTTATATAAATTGAACTCTGGTATATTGATTCTTCTGTTTCTGTTTCTTTTACTGAACATTATATTTGTGAAATTTATTCTGTTGTATGTAGCTGAAGTTCATTCATTCTTGCTGTATTAGCATTCTAGTGTAGGATTGTACCAAAATTCATCCATGCCATTGTTGATAGACATTTGGGTCATTTCTAATTTATAGCATTGATGTTTTTCAGAGTCTACTCTGGTTTTGTTTTTAAATGTTCAACACTCTGCTTTTATGAAGGGGCTATTTGACTTGTTCCTTTATCCTCTATATTTCTAATAAATTAGGATTTGGATTTGGTGCTTGATTCAATTCAGATTAAATTTTTTGGCAAAAGACTATATAGGTAGTGCAGTGTACTTTGTCAAGTTTTGCTCCATAGGGGTTGTACCAGAGTATACTGTCAAGCTTTTCAGGTGCAATTTTAATTGGCATTTTTCTTATTTTTAGTGATATGAGTAGCTTTTCATATATGTAGGAGCCATTTGTATTTTTTCCTGTGCCTTTTTTGTTCTTAGCTTTTGACATTTTCCTATCGGTCCTTTGCTTCTTTTCTTCTCTATCTTCAGGGCTTTTTATATATTATGGAGACTGAAACTTTCACAAAAAGTGCTTGATTTCCCAAAGCTCAATCAATCCCTGTGTTTTCTCTTAGTAAGGTCTATGAATTGTTCTGGATTTATTCCAGGAGAAAGGATGCCTTTCCCTGGGTCCTTTTCTACTTAAAACTGGAAAGTATGAGATACGCACTTTCATCCCCAGTTATACATGACCTTGACAGCTACTGTATACACTTTACTGCAAATATGTGCTGGCTTGTTCTTTACCCCGGTGGCTCAGCTGGTAAAGAATCTGCCTGTAATGTTGGAGACCTGGGTTCGATTCCTGGGTTGGGAAGATCCCCTGGAGAAGGGAAAGGCTACCGAAAGGCTGACTCCAGTATTCTGGCTGGAGATTCCATGGGGCATAGTCCATTCCCTGGTATAGTCCATGGGGTCGTAAAGAGCTGGACGCAACTGAGCGACTTTCACTGACTGACTGGCCGTTCTTTATGTGTCCGTGACCCCTTGCCAGCTCTCTGCCTCACAGCTGTCTGTTCTGCAGCCCACGGTACATAAGCGTGTGGTCCCTCTCAGAAAAGTCTTGCTCTGTTTCTCCATACCCACTGGCATTTCAGCCTGGCCTGTGAACTGTCTTCACTTACGCATCGAGTGCCTTTGCCTTCACTTAGCTGTGAGCTGGGTCGCTCTCCTAACTCCTTCCTTCTCGCTGCCTCCTCTCCAGGGCCAGCCCCTTACCTCTGTGTTTGAGCCCCCAGGGGGATACTCCTTTGTCATCATTTCTCTCTTGTGCTTTTGTCTATCTTCAGTCTTGGCTTCATTGACATCTTTCCTTTCAGCTAACCTATAGGTACATGTTTTTCCCCATCATGAATCTTTCCCTAGAATATGTTTGCCAGTACAGTTTCTCATGTCCGTGATGGGAATAGCCAAGTATATTACTATCAGAGCAGTAGCAGTTCTAGGCTGGGTCATGGCCTTAGGGAGAATAAGAAAGTTTATCACTGTGCCTTTTGGAACCCTAATACTACATAAACCACACACACACACACACACACACACACACACACACACACACACACACACACACAAATGCATGCACACACACGGTTGAAACTTTGAAACTACAGCTTATCCTTATCCTGGTCCAGATCAAATTCCTGTTTAAGGTAAATGCCACTAATCTTTGTCAGGGAATAGTGATTTGTTCTGTCTCTGTCTAGAACATACTCCCGAGTGGTGGGATGGGAGTGAGCTGCTCATCTTAGGGACGGTGGAGTGGGGTTTTCTTTTGATTACGGTGAGTCTCCCTCACCCCTGCAGACACGGGTCCATCCATGGTCCCCACATGGACCCCCACTCTCACACTACACCTTCTCTTGACCCATCGTCTCAGATGCTTTCACCTTTTGATGTCTCCACATCTGGATCTCCATCGCAGGCTCCTCTGTTGAGCAACAGACTAGAAAATCCAGCTTCAGAGCCTCTCAACATCTCTGCGTGTTCAGAGGCACCTCAGACTCCATCTACCCCAGTGGAGGTAGCACCTCCCTTCTTGGTTCCTTTCTCAACTCCTTCTCTGGGGTTCAATGCTCCTCTCCTCCCTAGATGCTTGGGCTAAAACCCTGTCCCGCCCCACTAGGAGAGGTGGTTTCATTGAGGGTTTGTTCCTTGCAACTAAGGTTTTAAATGGACATTCACATAGAAACATTCACATCGAAACCCAGGCCTTCTCTCTCTGCCCTGTGCTCCTTCCACAGTTTCAGGGTTAGGGCCATTGCCTTTGTGCAGATTTTAGCAGAGGGCCATGCAAAAATGGTACATATTGAATATATTTAATGACAATGAAAAGAGCTGTGATTGTGAGTATGAGTGGGAGGAAACAGTCAGCAAGGCGCACCAAATCCCCTCTCAATTTAAGCTAGACTAGTAGGAGGGTCCCAAAACCAGAAACAGGCCTTTAACAGGGTGCTTATTTGTACAACGCGTCCGCCTTCTCTCTTCTTTTTGTACCTAAATCCCTATGTTTCCAGCCACCCCCTTCCACCATGTCCACTTGCCGCCCACCTTGCCAGGCAGGTGGGTGGACAGGTGGTCACCTGGGCACGTGGGCTTCTGCCCTTGACGTCTCAAGGCTGCAGAGTAAAAAGAATGCCGAGATCATGGTTTCTATCCACGTGTGGCCTTTTGACACACACGTTAATGAATATATTCCAGGTGCAAATTGTTCTTTCCCACGAGCTGTTTCTGCAGGCCTCCAGCGAGACAACTGCCGGTTCCACTTAACAGGGTGACTCAAGGATCGAGCTGAGAGCTGCCTCATGTTGAAGCCTGGCTGTTTTCCTGCCCTCTTCTTTGGCTTTAGAATTGTGTTGAAAAGTTAAAATACAAGACGCTGAAGCACCCCCCCACACCTGCCTGTGCGGGCGGCAGGCTCCACTCTCCTGGCGGGCGCTCAGTGATGCTCTCCAGGGGCTGAACGGGCAGCTTGCTGAAGCTGGGCAGTGACAACACAGGCCCAGAGGGGTTTGCTCACCCCTGTGTTTCTCTGAAAGGATGTCTCTACTTGACGATTACCTACCTGGGGGTCATCTTTTGAAACTAGCTGAAAAGAGCTTATTTTATAATCAACATTTCCCAGAAATCACTCACAAGCCACAGGCTATGGAAAGAAAGAGAGTTTTGACAAACTACACTCAGTGCACATATTGTCAAAAGTCTGTGGAGCTGAAGGCCAGCCCTTTGAATATTTTCAGATTTGGTTTTCCAAAGGAATGTTTTTTAAAGCTGCAAATATCTGGAGGCACGGATAAAAAGCAAGAGTGAGATGTTGTGTTGGAGCTGGATTTTCAAGGGCAAGGGGCAACTTTCAGGGGCAACTTTTCATAGCTATGAAAAGTTATAGTTCACTTTTTATTTTTCATCTAAGCTTGAAACATCACTATGGAGGAGGTGATAATTAAGACCCAATCTCCAATCTGGTTGGTATTCCATTTAGACTAACCCCAAACTCTTTAAGAAGAAGCATCCTGATAGACCAACAAGTGTAACATTAGTGCTTAAGAAACTGTTGCCTCTATTTCAAAAAGCTTTCTGATGTGTAAAGCAGATAACTGCAGGGGGCATACAGTGCAGTCACATTTTCGATTACTCTGATTACTGTGATGGTAAGTGTTCTGCATTAATTTGGCCAGGCTGTAGTACTTGGTAATTTAATTAAACATGAATCCAAGTGTTGTTGTAAAGGTATTTTGTAGATACAGTTAACACCCACAATCAGTAGACCTTAAGTAAAGGAAACAACCCCTAACAACATGGGTGGGTCAAATCTAATCAGTTGAAGATCTTAGTAGCAAAAGCAGGTTTCTCTTTTTTCCTGCCTGATAATTTTTAAAAATTGAAATACAGTTGATTTACAATGTTTTTTCAGGTGTACAGCAAAGTGATTCAGTTACATACATATATAATATTGTATACATAATATATGTGTGTGTGTATATACACACACACACACACACATACATATAGAGATGTGAGTTTGATTCCTGGGTCGGGAAGATCCCCTGGAGGAGGAAATGGCAGCCTGCTCCCATATTCTTTTTTTTAAAAATTATTTTTTATTGAAGGATAATTGCTTTGCAGAATTTTGCTGTTTTCTGTCAAACCTCAACATGAATCAGTCATAGGTATACATATATCCCCTCCCTTTTGAAACTCCCTCCCATCTCTCTCCCCATCCCACCCCTCTAGGCTGATACAGAGCCCCTGTTTGAGTTTCCTGAGCCTTACAGCAAATTCCCATTGGCTATCTATTCTACATATGGTGCTCCCGTATTCTTGCCTGAAAATTTCATGAACCAAAGAGCCTGGCCGGCTACAGTCCACGAGGGTGCAAAGGTTGGACACGACTTGAGTGACTAGGCACAGTGCAGCATATATATATATATATATATGTATATACACACACACACACACACACATATAGGTTATTACAAGTTATTGAATACAATTTCCTGTGTTATACAGTAGGTCCTTGATGCTTACCTATTTTATGTATAGTAGTGTGTATCTGTTAATCCTACTTTATCCCCTCTGCTCCTTTCTCCTTTGGAAACCATGTTTGTTTTCTATGTCTGTGAGTTTGTTTTTGTTTTTGTAAATAAGTTCATTAATATTTTTAAGATTCCACAAAAGTGATATCATATGATATGTGTCTTTGTCTGTCTGACTTCACTTAGTATGATAATCTCTAGGTTCATTCATGTTGCTGCAAATGGCATTATCTCATTCTTTGTTATGGCTAGTTCAGTTCAGTTCAGTCGCTCAGTCATGTCCAACTCTTTGCGACCCCATGAACCGCAGCACACCAGGCCTCCCTGTCCATCACCAACTCCCAGAGTTCACCCAAACCCATGTCCATTGAGTCGGTGATGCCATCCAACCATCTCATCCTCTGTCGTCCCCTTCTCCTATGCCCTCAATCTTTCCCAGCATCAGGGTCTTTTCAAATGAGTCAGCTCTTCACATCAGGTGGCCAAAGTATTGGAGTTTAGGTTTCAACATTAGTCCTTCCAATGAACACCCAACGCCTTTAGGATGGACTGGTTAGATCTCCTTGCTGTCCAAGGGACTCTCGAGAGTCTTCTCCAACACCACAGTTCAAAAGCATCAATTCTTCAGCACTCAGCTTTCTTTATGGCTAGTATTCCATTTTATATATGTACCACATCTTTATGCATTCATCTGTCAATGGACACTTAGGTTGCTTGTATGTCTTGACTATTATACAAAGTGCTGCTATGAGCAACAAAAGCAGGTTTTTTAGAGAAGAAATTTTGCCTCAAGACTGCAGTGTCAACTGTTGGCTGAATTTCAGCCTGCTGGCCTCCTCTGCACTTCAGACTTGTCAGCCTTCACAATTAACTGGGTCAATTCCTTAAATCTCCTTATATATATACATACATATATGTATGTGTCTGACTCTGTGCAACCCTATGGACTACAGCCCATCAGGCTCCTCTGTCCATGGGGATTCTCCAGGCAAGAATACTGGAGTGGGTTGCCGTGCCCTCCTCCGGGGGATCTGCCCGACCCAGAAATCGAACCTGTGTCTCTTACATCTCCTGCGATGGCAGGCAAGTTCTTTACCACTGGCGCTACCTGGAATTGACATATATATTTCTGATTCTATGGAAAATCCAGACCAATTCAATCATATTTGTGTACTTGAGTACTAGCAGTAGTTTTTAAGATGGAAATTCAGAACCATTCAATCTGGATGAACCCTCTTCCTGCTCCTCTGAGTTTGTACTAAGTGAACTGACAGCATTCTTAGTTTCAATTCAAATGTGACAAAGTGCTGTCTAGGGAAGTGAGACAGATGTTTGGGTTGTCAGGCTGCCCTGGGATACACACAGGAGAACTCTAGTGGGTAAGAACCAGCAGGGAACATTCACCAAATGAGACCCATAGGGTTTAGACCAGCTTTCCACTCACGACTTGAAACAAAGACCTACAAAGGAGTAAGCTTTGAGGACAGAATGTGAAGAAATCTATGCTGTTAAGAGCCTGTTGGGGAAGGACAGGTTTCCTAATCAGATGGAAAAGTCAAACAAGAATATATCCCACAATAGAAGAACACTTTTTTTTTTTACCAAATATGACATAGGCAATGAGAATACAGGTAATATGCAATAAAATCCAAGCCCAACATGTAATGTTAAACAGAGGCTCTAAATGACAAATTTACTGCCATGTGCAAAGAATGGTATTACTCTTTCCATTCTTTACAAGAGTGATCTAGTCTTTGCCCATGAATGAGTCAGTTTCCTAAAATACGGAGTTCTTTCCTAAGAAGACCTGCACCCTGCTTACATTTGTCACGAGCACTAAAGAACAATTAGCATTAACTCTTTCTAGTTTTCTAGTTTCAAAGAACTCAATGGCCCGTACTAGAAGTGATAGGGATAAAGAGACCAAGAGGGTGATTAAAACAGTCAATCCCACTAGGGGATTGTAAGTAAAAAAAATATGGGAGACCCTTGTAAGTTAATGATTACTCAAGAAAGCAGGTGTTCTTAACCACAAAACCAAGCAGGCTTGCTTGGCAACAAAAGCATGCAACAAAAGCATGAGACATGCCCCCAAACAACAAAACAATGGTGGCTTGAGACCCACATGCTGCCAGTGAATTCAATAAGTTAATGATCCCTAGGACATGCTCTCTGCACACATAAAAAACAATAACTTGTGGACCTAGCTTGACCAAATAGGGACAAGAAAACCCCCTTGCTCAACCTGGAGGAGGAGCTGATGACGGAAGCCTGTCTACTCAAGAAAGACAGTTCTTCTCCATCTCCTCACTTTTCCTTTGATTATAAAACTATAGCCCAGGAAGTTCTCTGTGCATGGCACCCCCTCACCCATCCTCTTGTAAGCCTCACAAGCATCTTATTATCGCTTTTCCTCTCGCTGAATTCTTTCTGCACTGAGACATAAACTGTGGTAAGGGAGCTTTTTGGAGCCCTCTGAAATAACACCAAATGATTTCCAAAGCAAGAGTTTCCAAACTATTCAAAGATTCAAAAATAGAAAAATGGGAGGCGCAAGTCAAGTTATAATCCTGATCTTTCTCTGTCCCTTTCTGGCTAGCTGCTCACCGAATCTGTTTTTCTTTGTCCTCCACAGTTAGACTATATTTCCCAGGCTTCTTGCAGTTGGATGTGGTTATATGACAAAGTTTTGGTCAGTGGAATGTGGAAGAAAGTCATGTGTAACCAGTTCCTGGACTGCCCTCGAGGCCAGACCTCCCACAAGTGACCCTCCACGCTTTTCCCTTTTTGGCAACAATCTTGGAAATGCTTAGTCAAAGACAGACACCACAAGGTGGAATGAACCTGGCTCCCTTTATCACCACCTGGAGAGCTGCCTGCTGACCAGAAACACCTGTGTTGGACTTCATCTGCGCAGTAAACTTCCATGTGTTAAGTCATTGTGATTAGGGTTTTATCTGCTAAGACAGTGAATTCTCAATCAACATGGTGAGTGAACAGCATTACTTTCACTTTCAATGTACTAGAGGGGAAGGGCACACATTTACTTTAATCTATTGACTGGGGCTGTCATTTATAGCAATGGTTTGGTCAGTGGAATGTGGAAGAAAGTCATGTGTAACCAGTTCCTGTACTGCCCTCGCAGGCAGTTAATATAATGTTAATATAATGACATGCCAAATCAGCCCCAAATGGGGATGCCAGATAGAATTTATTACAAGATTGAATATATGATAGAAGTGACTTAGCACAGATTTATCAGTTAAAAATAATTTCTCAGAATTTTAACAGCATGGTTCTATTATTTCAGTTTTTCTTTCATTCCCTTTTTCTTTCCTTACAGGTATTTCAAATTCAGTAGGTCCACAGCCAAAATCAAATGCCACCAGAAAATCCTGTTACCTCCAACTTTTAAATCTATCCTGAATCAATTTTTTTACTGTACCCAATTCTCTAGTCTGAATTACCAACATTCCTCTCCTGAACCTGTAATTAATTGGTCTTCATGCTTCTATGTATTTTAAAATTGTAAAATACTTTAAACTATCTGTGCCTTTATACTTTTTACTATAAAAGAAGTATGAAATTGTACATAATCATAAACATGGAATTTGCTGGTCCTGAGCATGTCATACTTTGGCCACCTGATTCGAAGAACTGACTCATTGGAAAAGACCCTGATGCTGGGAAAGATTGAAGGCGGGAGGAGAAGGGGACGACAGAGGCTGAGATGGTTGGATGGCATCACTGACTTAGTGGACGTGAGTTTGAGTAAAGTCTGGGAGTTGGTGATGGACAGGGAAGCCTGGCGTGCTGCAGTCCATGGGGTCACAAACAGTCGGACACGAATGAGCGACTGAACTGAGCATGTCAGCAGCCTCTTACTGCAACACCTGGGACTCTGTCTAGTAGTTGGTGTGTTCAGTAATACACAGGTCAGGGCGTTGACAACACTGGGAGTAGCCCCCATCAGTGAGTGGGGGATAAATACTCCAGCTTTCCTCCCCTCCATTTCCCAGATATTTCAGCAGTTTTGAGTTTGCAACCCAATGGGAACCTGCTCGCTGACCTTGAACTGGCCCTCTCACCTTCCCGGTTTTACTTTTCCACACACCAACTGGTGCTGTCTGATATCATCTACCAAAAAATTGGTATTAGTGAGAATGCCACATCTGCTGTGTGTGGTTGGTACCTTGCTGTAGTTTTAATTTGCATTTCTCCAATTAGGCAGGGACATCTTTATATATATTTTTGGTCATTTGAGTTTCCTCTTCTCTAATTGGCTTCCTTCTTTTTCGTGTTAGTATCTAAGATCTATAAATTCTGGATACTAATAGTTTTCTGGTTATGTTCCTTGCAGAGCACCACTGTTTTCTTGTGGTTTGTAAGTCTTCCGCAGTATTGGTTCCTATTTTTCTGTGTGATCTGTCTTTTCCCTCTATGAAGATTTTAGGACATTTCTTTTTATTTCTGATGGTCTGTATCCTAATTTTATTGCTAAACATAAAGGGCTCTATTTATTAAGTCATTTTTTAAAATAAAAATAAGCACATAATACTTCAAAAAGTCTAATCACAATAGACATACCTAATGCAGAAAATAACACTCCAAACTGGTACTGTCAATAGTTTGCCACATGCTTTTCCCCACACATTAACATCTATTAAACATTTTGAGTTGATACATAAGTTGCTTCTTAGCAGTTTTTGGCATTTTTCAGTCATCCTTTTTTTACTGCTGCAGATGTTACATTTTATAGACATATTAAATCGTTCTATTAATCAACATTGGGTTCTTTCTAAGTTTAAAACAAAATTTTGCAACAAATATTCTTGGGCCCATCTCTTTGTTCAGGAATAACTTTTAGAAGTGGAAGTCCTGGGTCCAAACCCAGAATATTTTGAATTTTAATTGATATTGCTAACTTACACACTAAAAAGGTTGTACCAATTTATAAGGCAGAAAATACTATTTTTTTATATTAGTAATCTAAATCTTTGCTAACAAGATGGGTAAAACATGGTTTAGTCTTCATTTTTTAATTCTGTGATGTTTAGTTTCTAACTTACTAATTTTGGTTTCTAGCAACATTTATTCTCAATTTATTACCTTTTAAAATTTTAGCCATTATGCTTGATTTTAGATTATCCTTTTTTGTAAAGAGCAGCCAATTCTTCTTCTATCATTGTAACATCCTGTGAAATCTCACTGAAGTTCAGAAACAAAGTTTTTAAAGGTCTCAGACGTTCCCTTAACCATCAAAAGGTAGTGTTGTACCTGTTCATCACTATCCTTGTGGAATGGTCTGAGTGAACAGAATTTTTTTCAGTAGTGTGATCTACATGGAGTAATTCTTAGTCCCTCTTTTGATTTAATAACTGAATGCTAGTTTTCCTGTTTAGGGTCCATTTCTGATCTTTAGACTTACTCCCTACCTCTACAGAATATGATTTCAACTCTAGCCACCAGGGGACCCTCCCACTTCGGGCTGTCTTGATAGAGGGGATATATGTATATGTATAGCTTATTCACTTTGCTCTACAGCAGAAACTAACAAGATTGTAAAGCAAGTATACTCCAATAATAATTAATAAAAAAAAGATTAATAGGGAATAAAAATACATTGATTAGAAGTAATAGATCTAAAGTGAACAAAGTCTCTACAACAAAAAATATATAGTTTTTTGTGGGGGGAGAAAGGCTTGAAATAGATCGGAAAACATTTTCACATTAATTGTTCTTTTCATATACTTCAAATTTGTACTTAATGCCTTTTTCCTCCTGGACATCCAAGGGAACACCTGGGTATCTGTAAAAGAAAAAGATGTATAATTAAATATTATGCAAATATATTACACATGCAAATAGTTAAGAAAAACTTCAAGCTATATAGAAAGTTAGAAAATGAAACACATAATTCTTCTTCCTTTCCTTCTTACTCCTAATTCTTCTCCTCCAAACTAATCACTGTTAGCAGTTTCTCTTTATCTTTCCACTCAATTTTCCAGCTAATATGAAATTTCTTAAGGACGTTTTGTAAATCTTAAACTTGATATCAAATTTCTTGTGTGAGCAAAGGGAAAATAAAATTCAGCCTTTAGCTGTCAGAGTGGAACTGAAGTTATATGTGATGTATGGTAATTCTTGATTTCTGTTTAATTCATGCATGACACTGCTCTAATTCCCCACTGTGTGGCTTATTGCAAATCCTTTACTAGAGTCACTGTTTATTTTTTCTATGCCCTAACACTCACTTAGGTTGGTGTTCCCACCAGCTTTTAAGCCAAAACCCAGACCCTCCTTTGGGTATATACTTAGAAGTGGGATTGCTGGATCATATGGTAGTTCTACTTTTAGTATTTTGAAGAGCCATCATACTAGTTTCATAGTGGCTGCACCATTTTACATTTCTATCAATAGTGTGCAAGAGTCCTAATTTCTCCACATCCTTGCCAACACTATCTTTCATTTTTCTGGTAAGTGAAGTCACTTAGTAAGTGAAGTCCGGTAAGGCTCTTGAAGAGATATTTGCACTTCCATGTTCAGTACAGTCAAGATATGGAAACTATAGCGACAAATGAATATATAAAGAAAATATGTATACTTAAAATAGACTATCATTCAGCTTTCAAAAGAGAAGGACATCCTGCCATCTGTAACAACATGGATGAACCTGGAGGACGTTATGCTAAGTGGGATAAGTCAGTCACGGAAGGACAGTATTGCATGATTCTTCTTACATGAGAAATCTACAATGGTCCAATTCATGGAAGCACAGGCGTGCAAGGGTGGTTCAGAAGGGCTGGGGGAAGGAGGTAACAGGGAGCAGCTGTTCAAAGGGTGTGTACACTTTCAGCAGGATAAGTCAGTCCTGGAGCTGTTCTGTGTGACACTGTGCCTATAGTTTACAATACAGTATTGTATTGATGAGGGTGAAGAAGGAGCATGAAAAAGCCAGCTAAAAACTCAATATTACAAAAACTAAGATCATAGGCATCTGGTCCTATTACTTCATGGAAAATAGAAGGGGAAGAGGTGGAAGCTCTAATAGATTTCCTTTTCTTGGGCTCTAAAATCACTGTGGATGGTGACTGCAACCATGAAGTTAAAGACGATTGCTTCTTGGCAGGAAAGCTATGACAAACCCAGACAGTGTGTTAAAAAGCAAAGACATCACTTTGCCAACAAACGTCCGTATAGTCAAGGCTATAGTCTCTCCAGTAGACACAAATGGTTGTGAGAACTGGATCATAAAGAAGGCACAGTGCTGAAGAATTGAGGCTCTCCAACTGTGGTGCCAGAGAAGACTATTTATAGTCCTTTGGACAGCAAAGAGATCAAACCAGTCACAATATGGATGACCTTACAACAGAATACTAAGTGAGAGACTTCATATTATATGATTCTGTTAATATGAAATATCCAGAATAGGCATATCTATAGAGATAGAAAATAGATTAAGTGTTCCTGAGAGCCAAGATGGGAGAATAAAGAGCAGCTGCTAATGTGCACAGGGATTTTTTTGGGGGGTGGTGAAAATGTTCTGAACTTGAGATTGTGGTGATAACCACAAAAATCTGAATATACTAAAAACCACCAAATTTTATTATTTCAAATGGAAGAATGTTGAGATGTGTGAATCATTTCTCAGTAAAGATGTTCATATTTTTTTTCCCAAGAGTCAAAAAGCCAGTCCTGTATTTAAGTTATAAAGGATTCTAAAGGGTCACAGCTTTGCAAGATGTCTGATTGAGAGCAACAGGGTTTAGAAAGGTATTTTAAAGGTATATAATATGAAGCTGATTCACATAGTAATTTATTCTATTTGTTAGTAGCAAAAAAAGAAAGGTAAAAAAGAGGGACAGCAGAGATCAGTATCCACAGAAGGTGAGAGTCAGCAATCTAAGCAGTACAAGAGAAAATAAGGTGGGACAAAGAAACACAGACAGTTTTTAAAAACTGTATATACGGTGGTGATTTAGTCATTAGTTGTGTCTAACTCTGCAACTCCACGAACTGTAGCCTGCCAGGCTCCTCTACCACGGGATTTCCCAGGCAAGAATACTGGAGTGGGTAGCCATTTCCTTCTCCAGGGAATCTTCCCAACTCAGGGATCAAACCTGATCTCCTGTGCTGCAGGCGGATTCTTTACTGACTGAGCCACCAGGGAAGCCCCACACGTATATATAATTGAAATCAATAATGTGATTTTTCTACGCAGTCACCTTTGAAGACCACGTAAGCAAAAGGCTGTACTTTGGTTGTTTAGGAAATTTTTAGAGTTCTTAAGAGTTCCCAGATTTTTTCAGAGCTAGTTAAGAGCCCAAGAAAATCAGTTACACACTTCATTTGATCCAAGACCATTACCTATATTATTCTAAAAAAAAATGCAAGTGGCTCAGTCCTGTCCAACTCTGCAAGCCCATGGACTGTAGCCTGCCAGGCTCCTGTGTCCATGGAATTCTCCAGGCAAGAGTACTGGAGTGGGTAAGCCTATTCCTGCTCCAGCGGATTTTCCCAACCCAGGAATTACACCGTGTCTCCTGCATTGCAGGCAGATTCTTTACCTGCTGAATTACCAGGGAAACGCCAACTCTAGAAAGTAATATACTTTACTCTAAAGCTTTATAGTAAATATATACAATATACTTTACCCTGAAAAAGTATGACTTAATTGAGACTGGCCCTCATCATCCATTTATACAGACTTTGCTCGGAATGTTGCTTTTAGGAGGAATTTCCAAAATCAAACTGGCACTCAAAGAAAGACTGTTTTCAACCAAGAATGTCTGAAAGAATGTGTTAAGAGCTAGTCTAAAAGTGTTGGTATAATTAATCTTCTACTCTTCATAGCCAACAGCTGAAAAGTGCTTTTAAACTAAAATGTTTTCACAATCAGTTTCATGCTAGAAGCACAAGTACAGAGTATCAAATGTAACCTCTTTTTCCACCTCCACCACTGCTAAGTTCCTTCATCTTTCACTTGGACTACTGTAATGGGCCTCCCTCCTTCACTCCTGTCCCTCCAGCCCACTCCCTGTAACAGAAGAGTGAAAGTGAAAGTTGCTCAGTGTCTGACTCTTTGCAACCCCATGGACTATACTGCCCATGGAATTCTCCAGGCCTACTGGAGTGGGTAGCCTTTCCGTTCTCCAGGGGATCTTCCCAACCCAGGGATCAAACCCAGGTCTCCCACATTGCAGGCAGATTCTTTACCAGCTGAGCCACAAGGGAAGCCCAAGAATACTGGAGTGGGCAGCCTAAACCTTCTCCAGAAGAACAGTATCACTCTCTATGCAGAACCTTCTAAGCTCACTCTTGGTCTGATCCCTTTCGGGCCCCTCCTCACTCACAATGCCCATAGTGGCTTTAAGGTTCAGGGAACATGCCAGGCTCGTTTCTGCCCCCAGGTCTCTTGCACCAGCTGCTTCTGGTTTCTGGAATGCTCTTCTCAGGTCTCTGTGTGGCTGGCTTCTTGCTGTTTAGCTCTCAGTGTCTGCATCACCATTCAGAAAGGACTCCTCAGACTACACAGCATCTACCACATTGCAGTATTTCAATTCACCACACAGCAACTCTTTGGATGCTTATCTGTTATTCACCCCCCTCCTCCTCTGTTATGAAAAATGTGATCTGGAGCATAGTGATAGTAACATCACCTGTCTAGGTAAGCACTGTATCCCCAGTGCCTAAGGCAGTGGTCTGATCCTGAATAAGCAGAGATCTCACAGAACGAACTAAGGCCGACTCTCTAGATTTCAGCAAAATCATTAAAACCTGAACCTTCCCAAGTGTGTTAAAACAGATACCCACAATTCCTATAGCATATGTCTATAAAACACATTACTACCTTGAATTCTATCTGAAAACACATTCTCTTTTTTATAGTTCTTAAGCAGGAAAGCCAAAGGTGCTTCAGACTAATTGATAACATTTTACTTACTCTGGAAGAAGTTTATATTTTTCAAAATCAATTTCTGGGAAAAACGTATCACTTTCAAATTCTTGCATGATCCTTGTCACAAATAGTCTAAGATGGCCTGGCTTGTTCATGGCTTCCTTTGAAATAGAACAAAAGGCATTAATTTCCTTATTTATCTGTGTCTAAAGCTATAGAAACTCTAATATTTTTGTTTTAACTACTTCCAAAGTATGCTATAATTATCCTATTCTTCACTTTGGGTCCCTGCAAAAAGTATGACTTAGCTGAGAATGGCCCTAATCATTTATCAATAATTACAAGGGTGAATTCAAATATACTCTGGGCTCTAGTTTGCTTGCATAAACTCTTTTTTCATCTAAGCATTCAATTTGTCTTTTATCTTTGGTTGTTGTTTAAGAATTAAAATCCCCAAATTATCTACTTTCCCTCCATGGAAAAAACTTACATATATATGTATATATGGATAAGACAGTAATTTCATAGAACTTTTACTAATGAAAATCCCAAGGGCATACTTAGAACCTTTACATAAAATTTAATAACGCTTCAATTTCTCAGCAGATAGTCACAATGCTAGTAGGTAACATATTCTGTCTGTTGTTGCCAATGATTGCATTTGGTCTTATAGAGATGGTACCACTGCCTATAACACTGTTGCTAGTTTCTACAGAAAAAACCGCCCTGGAACAAATATCTTAAAATTCGAATACAAAGTCAGGTGTCAGTCCCAACTGCAGCTCTAAGAAAGCAATAACTCTTGATTTTGAAATAGCTTACAGAGGGAAAACCCCCCCCCCACAAAACCATATACATATAAATTCAAGTGTTTGTAATCCTTAAGATTCCACATAAAGGTCATAGAACAAATTTAACTTTTTATTTTCAATACTATGCTGCTGCTAAGTCACTTTAGTCGGTCCGACTCTGTGTGACCCCATAGACGGCAGCCCACCAGGCTCCCCTGTCCGTGGGATTCTCCAGGGAAGAACACTGGAGTGGGTTGCTATTTCCTTCTCCAATGCATGAAAGTGAAAAGTGAAAGTGAAGTTGCTCAGTCGTGTCCGACTCTTCGCGACCCCATGGACTGCAGCCTACCAGGCTCCTCCTTCCATGGGATTTTCCAGGCAAGAGTACTGGAGTGGGGTGCCATTGCCTTCTCCGTTTCAATACTATGGCTTCCATTAAATCAGTTTTTCTCTTGCCCCAACCAAATCAATTCTTACTGTACCAAAAAATTAGAAAATTTTAAGGGACTAATCACAGTAGCATTTGAAGATCTATGTCAAAGTTAATGATATTTTTACAAGTATATGTATGACTGAGTCCCTTCACTGTCCACCTGAAACTCCCAAAACGTTAATCGGCTATACCTGATACAAAATAGAAAGCTTAAAGTTTGGAAAAAAAAATAATAGTTAATGATATTTGGTCCAGTGTTTCTGTACACGGTCAGATGGTAAATATTTTAGGCTTTGTGGGCCATACAGTTTCTTACCTTTGTAGCAAAAGTAGTCATAAACATCAATAAACCAATAGGCATGGCTATGTTCTAATGAAACTGTTTACAAAAACAGGCTGGTAGATCTGAATGTTCTACAAGTCATTGTGATGTGAAGTAATCCCTAGTGAATTATCACCTAGGGAGTCTACTTCTTTATATATGCATTTAGATATATCAAATTATATAAATGTATTTAAGTACTTATATTGTTTAGAATACATTTTCAAGTGACTGCAGTATTGACTCATTCAAAATATGATAGGCACTGAGCAAAAGAAAGGATTTCTTTTCTTAGAAAATTCATACTTGGCCAAAAAGACCAAAGAAAAATGTCCATTTTCCCTCTATTATAAATAGAGAAAATAAAGGTTGTAGAAACAGGAACACAAAAAACAAGAATTTTTATAATCCCACCTGGGATCTTGTATACCTCTTCTTTCTAAAATAATTTCAGTGTTTGTATATTACCACAAGCCATCAAAGGATAGGGGCTGACTTTTTTTTCTCCCCATAAATGTTCCTCTTTCATCAATGAATAAAATTCTATTTATTAACCTCAGCATTTCCTAAAGCTGGAGGTCTTCTGGTATCAAGCAAAAGGAATTATTTTCTATTTTACATACTGTCTTCCCTTATGATATGAAATCATGTAATACTTTCTCCCTATCCTCATTTTAAATGAAAACTGTTGAGGGAGTCTTCTGATTAGCTCATATCCATCTAGTCACTGTCTATCAATGGAGAGCCACAGCCTTTTCTCTGTAAGGAACATATTTATCCTGAAAAACAGATGATAACTCAGTGTATCCAGGGCACATATGGAAAAGTAAACAATGAGGTGCAAATACAATTCTCAGGAAGGGTTTAGAATGTTTTTAAAATTGGAAACATCAACTATTTTGAATTGAAAATAAATTGGTATAAACCTAAAAACTTATTTTAAAAGTTTCATTTAGTTTGTGTGATAGTGTCAAAAAATGAGTAATTCAAACTGACAATATGTCTAACTTATAGAAATAACACGCTTTGCTCATGGCTTATTTTTTCAAAGTTCAGATGGCAGGGAAGCTGAAAGAGGGTAGACTATTTATATTCACAGATAATTTTACTTACCTTATAAACAGAACTGCCTCCCACTATCCAAACCATGTCTACTTTATTTGTTAATTCTGGATCTTCAATAAGTTCTAAGGCATCATCCAGACTTTTGGCAAGAAAATGAGCTCCCTTTGGAGGTTCCCTGAGATTAACAGAAAGAATTACACATAGTATCTACAAACACCATTCATGTTAGTAAAATAATTTAACTAGGAAGCAGTAATTATAAAATAAAAATCATCATAAACATAAAACTTTTCAATAAAAAGCATTTAGCATCAGTATGGCCCATGGCCAATAATTCAACCCTTATTTATGTACAGTCCACAATTAATCAAAACCAAAACCATCTGTGATATCACATGATGTGTGTGATACGTAGAAAGATCAGAATGGTAGTTGTTTCTGGAGGGATGGGGTAAAGTTTCACCAGTAAGGGACTCGAGGCAGCTTTCTGGGAGTGACAGTAACGTTCTCGATCTTTGATATGGGGTTATACAGGTGCATGTTGTTGTCGCTGAGTTGCTAAGTTATGTCCGACTCTTTGCAACCTCATGGACTGCCGCACACCATGCTTCCCTGTCTTCCACCATCTCCCAGAGTTTGCTCAAACTCATGCCCATTGAGCCAGTAATGCTATCTAACCATCTTATCCTCTGCTGCCCTCTGCCTTCAATCTTTCCCAGCATCAGAGGCATAAGTGCATGCATTTGTTAAAATGTAGGAAATGTACACATAAGACAAAAATGTACATTTTTTTGTACATAGTGTTTATTTCAAAAGAAAAACAGTAAAGTAATATTAAACTCTAGTTTTCCAAGTTTATTTATGTTGTAGCATGTATCAGTAATTCATTCCTTTTATTGTGGAATAATATTCCATAGCATGGATATAGCACATTTTGTTCATCCATTCATCAGCTGATGGACATTTGGGATGTTTCCATTTTTTGGCTACTATGAATGATGCTGCTTTGATTATCTGTGTACAGGTTCTTATGCAATTATGTTTTCATTTCTCTTGGGTATATACCAAGGGGTGGGATTGCTGGGGCATATGATGATTCTCTGTTTAATGTTTTGAGAAAATGCCTGTTTTCCAAATGTGGCTGCATAATATTTCTTTTAAAGCCACAACTGGATTGTCTAGAAAGCTTTGGAAAGGCATTTTTCCCCTATACCTCATTAAGGAAACACTTACCCAAAATGACCAATATCTGGCAGCAAATTCTGGGGCTTCCTTGAGGATTCAGTTTCTTTTTACACTGGGGATGGTGGTGGTAAGAAACTGCATCTCTCTAAAAGCTTACATGAATTAAGAGATTTACCTGTGTCAATCTCCCCGCTTTTATTTAGGACCTAGCACACAGCAGGTGCTCAGGATATATGTGGAACTGACCACAAGTAGGGAAGCAGAAGGAAGGACAAAAAATAACTCTAAAATTTTTCCCTAACTGGTATCCTTATTTCCTTGGTGTGCTTGGTAATAAAGATTTTAAAATTTCTCTCTGCCTTATAAAAAAAAAAGTGAAAATACACCAACAAATGTTATATATAAATACATAAGAGAAAACAAAATCCAATTACATACACCACAGGGGGGTCATAAGGAAGAAATTGGAGATATGCTTCCCCAACTGAATATCTCCCCCACTGAGATTTCTTTGTTTGTTTTAGCTCAAGCTGGCCATAAATAAACTTAAGTAGTACTCAAGAATGTGTTATTAAAGAGTCTCTGGGAATGGCAATACAATCATTGAATCTGGATTCTACCAAGTAAAGAGATAATCAGAATATCCTAGCAACCAGGAGAGAGAGACCAGAATGAAGATTGGGGCAGATGGCAAGACGTATATCAACGTATTCCCCTACCCAAAGGCAATCAGCGCAAATATTCTGGTATACGTTCCTTCATGTTTTTAACCTATACCATTCTAGGAGGGATCTGGGAGAAAATCTACACAAGCCTGAATCCCCTTAGGCTATAGTTGTGCAGTGTTTTTCTCCTTTGGTCTTTGATATGTTCACTTGGCTATAGTACTCAGTTATTTAGACAGCAATCTAGGTGCTGTCATGAAGGTATTTTGTAGATGTGATTAAAGCTGATAATTAGATGACTTTAATCTGGGTGGACCTAATTCAAGGGTTGAAAGGTCTTAAGAATAGATCTGAGGCTTCCCTGAGGAAATTTCACCAGTGGGAAGTAGCTTCAGTCCCTTCTAGAGTTCCTGCCTGTCCTTCTGCCCTAGAGGTATTTGGATTTGCCTGGCCAGCCCCTACAATGGTATAATTCCTTGCAATAAAATTCTTTTACCTATCTATCTGCTACTGGTCTGATGCTCTGGTTAAACCCTAATAATACACGTGGGAAAGCAATATCATGACCCCTGTTCTTAAGCAAGCAGTACCCTAGGATACTGCATTCTTTTTCTGCTTAGATTATTAGTTTAAGAGAGAATAATTACCGTGCCAGTTCCAAACTTCCTCTTGTGGTATAATTCAGGTGCTCCCCCTCCCCCCAAATCCCTTGGGGTTCAGGAGGTTCTCTTGGTGAGCTAGGACCACTGTAAACACTAACAAAAAGAAACAACACAGAGCATGTGCGGAGTAAACACAGGGAGGCCTCGGTGCAGGACAAAGCACCGGCGCTGACTTGCTGACTTCGTGAAGGCCTTAATGCTGCTATTACCTGAACCACTTCTTCCTCCTCACCCTGCCCAGGCCCCAAGGCATTTCCAGGCATCCAGATGGACATCGCCTCAGGTTAGACTGGTGAACAGAAAAATTCCTTGCACAGGTCAACTAAAGACACTTGTGAGAATTCCTGGGAAGTGCTTCCATTTCAAAACTTTGAAATTTTTAACCTTCAGACATTGGGTAAAGAGCCTAAGTACAAAATATTATTTGGGTGTTGTGGTAAACTAGAAATAACAGAGCACAAGATGACCAGTTTTTAGCTTATTCTAAAACTTGCATCTTAGTGTATTTAGGGATAGGTACTTCCTTGGTGGCTCAGACGGTAAAGCGTCTGCCTACAATGCGGGAGACCTGGGTTCAATCCCTGGGTTGGGAAGATCTCTTGGAGAAGGAAATGGCAACCCACTCCAGTACTCTTGCTTAGAAAATCCCATGGACGGAGGAGCCTGGTAGGCTACAGTCCATGGGGTCGCAAAGAGTCGGACACAACTGAGTGACTTCACTTTCACAGAGAAAGGATAACCTAACCACTTAATTTTGGCAAGTTCCAAAACATATGTATTTTGATTTTATGTGAAACTAGAATTTCTTAAGTTACATTATGTAACTGATATTTAAGTTTACTGAATAATGGTTCAAGGAAACTTGCAAATCTATTATCATAGTTAGATTTAATGTAACTTGTCAAGTGATGAAATCAATCCCTTGAGTAACAGAATAAGTTACTGTCATGAGGCATAAATAACTGCTACTTAATTTTCTGTAATCACCTTTATGATATTAAGTAGTTTCATCCATAGTAACATTCATACTATTTCAGTCATATACTAAACCTCTACCATAAAAAATGGAACACGATTTTCTTGTGGTGAATTTATGTTATTGTACTTACTTGAGTTCTCTACTGAGAACTATATTAATTCTGTCCTTTAAAGGTCGATTCTTCTCTGGAATGGAGAACCAGGTCTTCCTACCCATAATCACCAAATTCTGTTTACCTTTAAAGTCACATGGAAAGAATAAATATATTTTGGGAGCATACATATATATTTTTATATACTTATACATGTATGCATAGAAATGATGGTCATAGTGACACCTAGTGGTTCTGTTTTAAAAATTAAAATTTAAAACAGCTTTACCAAAATATATCATTTGTCATCCACTATCTAAGTCTAGTAACTACTATTCCCTTTGGCTTTAGCCAATTTATAACCAATATATAGCTTTAATCAACTGTAATCATGTATATTATAGTAGTTAAAAGCAAAGATACTGGGATGAAGTGCTAAAATTGAATGTCTTCTGTCATCTACTAAGCAAGTCATGTTTATTTCCTGTGCCTTATTTTCCTTACCTATAAAATGGAGATAACAATAGTTCCTGCTTGTAGAGTTGTTATGGGTATTTAAGACTTATTGTTATGGGTATTTAAGGGCTTCCCTGGTGGCTCAGATGGTAAAGCGTCTGCCTATAATGAGACCTGGGTTTGATCCCTGAGTCGGGAAGATTCCCTGGAGAGGGAAATGGCAACCCACTCCAGTACTCTTGCCTGGAAAATCTTATGGACAAAGGAGCCTGGTAGGCTACAGTCCATGGTGTCGCAAAGAATCGGACATGACTGAGCGACTTCACTTCACTTCTGGTGGCTCAGCTGGTAAAGAATTCACCTGCAATGTAGGAGACCTGGGTTTGATCCCTGGGTTGGGAAGATCCTCTGGAGAGGGGAGTGGTACCCACTCCGGTATTCTGGCCTGGAGAATTCCATGGACTATATAGTCCATGGGGTCGCAAAGAATTGGACATGACTGAGTGACTTTCACATAGATACATTATTTGTATTTGTATACTTTATATATTTAAATTACAGTAATTTTTCTTAAAGATAGCTGCTTAATATTCCAAGCAATGAGTTTAAAACATTATCAATTGTGCCTCTATGCTTCTCTTTCAAGTATACTGCTTCTATAAAAACTTTACATATGTAGCTTCCATTTTTGTTTAATTACTTAGGAGGGAAAAACCTTGGCAGCTGAATATCTGGATCAAAGGAACATATACATTTCTATGATTCTTGATATGTTCTGAGAGACTATCAAAGCAGTGCATGTATCTATTTTCTTAAAGAATCATCATTAGTTTGATTTTTTCAAAACAAAAACATGAAATTTACAAACTGCAAACTGAAAAAAATTTTATTTTCCTCCAAGAATAAACACCGCCCCCAGCCCGTAATTCAGAGAATCCTTATATAATATACACTATATTTTCAAGGACAAAACTTTGTGTGTTCAATAAGGAGATTATCAACTATTAAAGATAATGGAACCAACAGGTGAGGAATTCTGATGAGGAAAATGGCACAGACCCGATCTAACAACTAAGGTAGAAATGATAAATGAAGGACATAGGGAGACAGCCAAGACAGCCTTGGTACCCTTTCATTCATTCATCCAAGAAATACTATATTTACTGAAAACAAGCAAACAGGCATAGGATGATCTTATTAGCAGGCCTTACTTAGGATTCTTGAGAGTGTTCCTGTCAATCCTTTGCCTTAAAGCTCTTGTCATCTTGTCTCAACCAGTGATTCAAGGGCCAAATCCAAGGACCTTTTATCCGAGACGTTACAGTTATGCTGCATCTGCTCCTTTCTGATTTATGGTTCCCCTGTTTACTCTGCTATTGCTCCTCCAATGAACAAAGATACACTCCTCTTAGGTTTTAAATGGTCCTCTCCCTCATGCCCATGTTCTTTTCCCTAGTTATCCTCTTCTTACCAGTGGCTCAATTCACCTCCTTCCCTGGGCCTGAAGTTGTCGGATATCCTACAAGCACTTCAAAATCATCATCATTAGAGCTGCTCACTATTTCCCATGTCACTCAGACTACCAAATTGGAAATCTGAGAGTTCATCCTTGCCTCACTGCACCACCTTCAACTTTCGGATCTCCAAATCGAGTATCTTGCAACCGTTTTTTGCCCTTTGTCCTCTCCATTGCCACTCAGGCATTATCATCCTACAGCAGCAGCGATTTCAAAAGCCTCTTCCATTCTCCTTTGCGGGCGCTGACCTCCGCAGAAGACTTTACCTAGCTTCCAATTTTGCCCAATACCTGAATTATACGCGCCCACATAAAATTTCAAATAAACTTTTTTTTAAGGAATGTTTAATAAGTCTTGGGAAATGTGTACACATTGATGTTAAGACAAAAGGTCCCAGACTAACATGAGAAACTTTTCACTTAAGTAAAATTTGCACTGGTAAGCTTCCTCAGGCAAGACTTTTCGCAAACGTGAAGCACATAAAAATGCCACATTACCTTCTACTGAAGAGACTGTAGTCATTCTTTGGAAATACCTGAATTCATTTCTACAAGTTAAGAAAAACACGCAGTTACTCAGAATGTGATCCCATGGGCTTAAGCTCTAAAGCCCCCAACAAACCGGGCGCTGGTTGCGGGGGTGGGGGAGGAACTTCCAGGGCTGGGATTTTGCTCCCGGGGGTAGGAGCCGGAAGTAAAGGTACAGCCGGGCAGCTGGAGCGGGACTTAAATCAACAACTTGCCGCCAGGCTCCGAACGCAGAAGGAAGCCGAAGCTTAGCTCTCGCCAGCTCAGGTCACGACCCCTTCTTCTCCCAGCGTCGGCCCGACCCGGCCCAGGTGTCCCGATCAAAGGCCGTTGGCGCCAGCTCCGGTCCAACACTCTCGACCCACCCACCCCCCGGGGCTCAGCAGATACCTGAGTGGAGGCCAGGGCAGGTTCCCGTCCTTGCCGATGCCCATGTTCTGGGACACAGCGACGATGCAGTTTAGCGGACGAACCATGACAGCTGCAGGAAACACTTGCGAGCTAGCGCTGGACTCCCAACCCCGCTAGGTCAGCCACCTTGGCGCGAAATTTTGGTCGCCCCGCCCCTCCAGCCCTATTTGTGCAGGCGAGACCGCGCCCCCGGCCCGCCCCCCGCCCCGGCGCACCGCCGGGTCACGACGTGCTCGCGCCTGCAGACGCCCCGGGAACTGCGGCCGCGGGCCCGCGCTCCCGGCTCGGCCCGGCTCTCGGGCTGTTGACTCCCGGCCTTGCGATGTCGCGCCGGAAGCTGGCCTCCTCCAGCCCAGCGTCTGCAAGGCAGGCTGTTTTAAGCAGATTCTTCCAGTCTACGGGAAGCCTGAAATCCACCGCATACCCAGCGGGTGCAGCCGAGAAGGCGGACCCTGACTCTGACTCCGCGGCGCCTCTAGCGTCCACGCTCCCGCCGCAGTTGCAGCCACACGTGGTGGGTTCGGTCCAGGACAGGGCGGGGCCATCGGGGAAAGGGGGCGGGGCCAGACGGGCGGAGGCAGCGTTTGTGGGTGGGGCGGGATGAGGCGGGGACTGTGCGCGAGAATCGGCGAGGTGACTGGGTCAGACGGGAACGGGGCGGGGCCCAGGAAGGAGAAGGTAGGAAGAGGTAGGCCCGCCTCCAGCCTAGGTGCCCTTCGAACAGGGCTTCCCTTGTGGCTCAGCCGGTAAAGAATCTGCCTGCAATGCTGCATGGGTTCGATCCCTGGGTTGGGAAGATCCCCCGGAGAAGGGAAAGGCTACCCACTCCAGTATTCTGGCCTGGAGAATTCCATGGAGAAGTTCATGGGGTCGCAAAGACTCGAACACCACTGAGCGACTTTCACTTCACACTCACACTTACGGTGTTAGTTTTGAGGTTAGGGTCACACCAACTCTTAATGGCTGCCCTGAGACAGAAACTCAGGTCTCCTGACTCCCATTCTGATGGGTAGGGTCAGAGGATACCTCTTTTAATCTTCATTCTACCTGCCCCCCCCCCCCCCCCCCGCCTTTTTTTTTTTCTGAATTGAGGGTTGAAGAAGAGCCTTGTTCATTTGTATGTGTTTAGTTAGGTGACCGGATGAAAACTGGCGTTAAATCTCCAGTTTTTAGGGTTGCAACAGCCTTGCTCAATGTTTTGGGCGATTACCAGTAAAAGTCATGACTTAGGTGCGGTTCCCTGGTGACTGTACCTACCCCTTGTGATTCAGATTATAAAGTCTGATACACGATTTGAGTGGATAAAGTTTCTTTAGACGATACAGATGTGCTAGTCGTTGGGACCTTCATGTTGCTTGCCATCCTTTGAGTAAAATAGTTTTGTTTTGTTTTTGACCAGGAACACTGCCACAGAGGAAAGCCTAAGGGTGAGCCCTCATTGGGGCTCCCTGGTACAGCATTTGTCAAACTGAAAATGTGGCAGGGAGTTGTAGATTGGCTTTTAAGTAACCCTCCAGGTTTTAAAGCAGGTGACAGCTTGGCTGCTTCAAAATTTTGTTCCCTTCATTTATATTTCTTCTATAGAGGATTGTTTCTCTCCTGTCTTTGTTTTTTGACCATAGGTACATTTCCATGAATTCACCAAGATTTTATTTTACGCCTACTGTTCAGAGGTCATTTGGTGAAGGACCTAAGTTTTTGACAGTTTTTCTGCCAGCATACAGCCCATAATCTTGTGGCATCTTCAGTGGTAAAACATAAGCCACGTTTGAACATAAAAGTTAAATTACAATTAACATTTCAAAAATGATACCCTTCTTTAATTGTCTAAATGTTAGTTTTTTTCTTGAAGGTGTTCTATTTAACATAGGTAAGTAGTGTGATTCATAATCTGAGATAGGGCAAGGCTGATTAAGTGAAGAAAAGTAGCGCCTTGGTTCTAATTCTAGGACTGCTTGAGATGCCGAGGCTCATAACCTGACCTTCAGCTTATCTTTGATGATGGTAAAAACAGTTCACCCATAGCTCTAAGTAGACAATTCTATGAACCTACTGTCATTCAGAAGTAAAGTTTAAATTATTTTCCGTACATCACATTTTGAGACTAGAGATGACACATCCTTTTCTAACACAGGTTGCAGAAATTGACAGAAGTAAAAAGAGAGCCCTGGAGAGTGATGGGCCAGTTAAAAAGAAAGCAAGGAATGTCCAAGCAAAGGAAGAAGGAAGTGATTCTGTAATGTCTGGGAACTCTGGTGAGTTCTGGGGGAGTTTCTTCGTTCTCATAAGTCATGGCTCTGGTATTCTTGTGTTCTCCTGAGGGTAGAGGAGGCTATTGGAGAATTGGGCCATTTTTTTCCTGTGGGGAGAAAGGCTTCCATAGTGTTTGAGTAGACTGGCATCTTCTTAAGTGGTGGTGTATGGGTAGAAGGTTGGAGAAATAGGGATAAAAGCTGGAGTTCTGCAATTTGGCTGTAGTTCTTTCAATTTTGTCTTTTATTCCCTTTAGCAAATTTTGGTCTTGATTATAAAAGTAAAACATTCTTGTTATAAAATTTTCAAACAATTCAGAAACGTTGAAGGTAGACAGTCAAAGACCTCATAGTCTCTCTTTCAGTAAGGCCTAGTGCTGATTTTTGGAGATGCTGTATATTCTTCCAGATTTTTCTACTTATGCACATCTGTATATATAAACACATACCACAAATTAGTTAACTAATAATATTTCATAAATTGTATTATACTATATATACTAATTTGTGACTTTTCCCCCCCTCTTAGAACATTTTGAACAATATTCAGTGTTAGGACGTGTAGATCTATCCTGTCCTTTTTAATCATGGAGCTGTTTCTTCTGTATGTGAAAAGATTTTGGGTAAAACCACCATTCCTGAGCTCCTGGATTTCTAGCGGAGGTATTGGATACAGATAGTTGAGCAAATTTTTCTTTAGTTAATTGGCCTCAGACAGTTTATGATAGGAGAGGAGAGAGAATGCTTCTTTCTTCATTATTCTCATGAAATTAGGTAAAGAAAATGAAGTGAAGTGAAGTGAAAGTCACTCAGTTGTGTCCAACTCTTTGTGACCCCATGGGCTATAGCCTGCCAGGCCCTTCTGTCCATGGAATTCTCCAGGCAAGAATACTGGAGTGGGTAGCCATTCCCTTCTCCAGGGTATCTTCCCAACCCAGAGAACGAACCCATGTCTCTCGCATTGCCGGCAGATTCTAAACCATCTGAGTCACCAGGGACGCCCAAGGAAAATGAGTCAAAAGCAAAAAAGAAAAGTTTCAGTTTGGTGGATTAAGAAGTAAAATTTGAATTTGTGTATGAAATAACTGTAGAAATGGAGAGGCGTGATTAAAGTGAAAGATAGGTCTGAAGATACTCTTTTCCTCCTCCGACCTGAATGGGCCGTGACTGGAGGCATGACTTGACAGAGTTTGCATTTTCTTTTCTTTGCTTCATTACTCTGCATAGACCTGATCTACTTAGTTTTTAAGTAAAGTCTTCAAGCTGTTAATGAACAGCATCTGTTTGCCTGCCGTTGTTCTAGAGGCTTTTTGTAGTTATTTTATTCTTCCCAACAACCCTTGTTATTCTCCTTTTATAGAAGAAGAGATGGGTGATATGTGAGGTATGAGGGTTACCACACTTCAGTGACTTACCCTGGCACCCAGGAGAGATGAGGTAGAAATGGGGCATCAGACTTGGAATGTTGTGAATGTTGCTCTCAGGAAGAAGAAAGAGTTTTCACCAGTCAAAAGCTGGGTGATTACTCCACCTAATTTTTTTTTTTTTAAATATCAGAATTATTAAGATATAATTGCAGGTTATACAGTTTACCCATTTAGCATGTACAGTTTAATGGCTTTTAGTATACGCGCGGAATTGTGCAGCCCTCATTAAAGTTAATTTTAGAACATTTTCATCACCCTCAAAGGAAACTCAGTACCTGTTAGCAGTCACTTCCCATTTTCCCCCAATAGCACCCCTTCAGGCCTAAGTTAAGCACGAATCTATTTTTTGTCTATAGATTTGCCTGTTCTGAACATTTCATATAAGTAGAATCATAGAGTATGTGACCTTTTTGTCTGTTGTACCCCTTTCAAAAGTTTTTTGATTTAATTTCTTGTTGTTCATCTTCTTGTGATTTAATTTTGTTATTTCATAACAGAATTTGTTTAAATTTTAACTAAAACTTTTTATTTTATATGGTGAAATTTATATCTTAGCCATTTTATTTATTTATTTATTTATTTATCTTAGCCATTTTAAAGTGTACAGTTCAGTGGTATATACATGTCTGGCTACCTTTAATAAATAAAATCTCCCCAAATTCAGACTTGCTTTTTGTTATTAATATTATTTTAATTACAGATAAACATAGTGTAGAACTGTCTCAAAAGCATTTTGAAAAATACAGATATCCATTATCTTAAAACTATATAAATTTGGACTTTACAAAATCAATTAAGGATACAATAAAATATAACTAGAGTATATTAAAATAATATACAATTAAAAAAAGACCTGGAAAATGTGTCAGATATTATGCCTTTAAACGGTACCCAGAAAGTTCTAATTGAAATTTGCCTTATATTCATATAATTGCCAGGTTATCCTTGAACCATTTTATAAAAGACATCAACCAGTATTTATAATTATTACACACTAATATCCTAAAGTGAAAGCTACTTAATCAAAAAATTTTTTTAAGTAACATGTTTTAAATCAAAGCATAGTTGATTTACAGTGTTGTGCTAGATTTTGGTATACAGTAAAGTGATTCAGTTATTTATATATGTATATACCTATATATATTTCAGATTTCTTTCCCTTATAGGTTATTATATAATATTGAGTATAGTTGCCTTGCTATACAGTAGGTCCTTGTTATTTATCTATTTTATATATCTATCTCTCTCTATATATACATATATAGTAGTTTATATCTGCTAATCCCAAACTCATAATTTATCCACCCCACCTCTCCTTTGGTAACCATAAGTTTATATCTATGTCTGTGCGTCTTGTTTCTTTTTTTGTAAATAAATTCATTTGTATCATATTTTAGATCCCACATGTAAGTGATATCATATGATATGTGTCTTTTTCTGGCTTTCTTCATCAGTATGATAATCAAACTCCACCCATGTTGCTGCTAATGGCATTCTTTTTTTTTTTTTTATGGCTGAGGATAAAGCTACTTAGCTTTAATGAAAAAAATCAAATTTGTCCATGGAATTAAATATACCATTCCTCAAATTCCCATTTTTGTATTCTATAATGACTATACTTATTATAGAAGGTGAAAAATTTTGTCCAATGAACTTTCCATTTTTATTTTGTACTATTAAAAAAAATCACCTTTAGAAGTTTAAAACAGCATGCCTCAGTTTGGAATGAATATTTAAAACAAAGGCACTGAGATTAAAAAATAAGTTTTTTAAATTAAGAGAAAGTTCTACTGCTTGCCTGGGTTTCTACTGTTAGACAAGATTTGAAACTGGCTCTTAAATTTGTTTATTTTTCTTTTTAAGACCTTATCCTACTTATGTATTATTTTTTATCTACCTAAGTTTAAATGTCTTATTTCCAGCTTAAACACGCTAAAACATTGGCTGTAGCTTGTCTTTCCAGACGGTTCTTGACACCCTGAGATCTATGAACATGGATTTGTTGTTGTTTTTAATTCTTTATAGATGTTTAAGATATGTAGAGAATTATAAGCTTGATAAATTTCACAAACTGAAGTCACCTCTGTAACTATCTTTTAGATCAAGAAGCTGTATTACTAGGACTCCCAGAAATCTCTCTGTGCTCCCTCCCATTGCAACCCCTTCCCCCGACCCAGGATAACTGTTATCCTGACTTCAGTGTAGATTGGTTTTGCTTGAACATTGTGTTTAATTTAACCAACGTAAAATATGTTTGTAATATTACAAAGGTTTTTCTTTTTTTCCTTTTTTTAAGATGATGAATTATTTTATCTGTAAAACAGGTTCTTGTACAGATTTTTAAAAATATGTTTATAATGGTGTATTTATATTTTAGCATCTATTCTGTGCTTCCTTCTAGATTAAAATTCTTCATTTAAAATATGATAATTCTCCTTCCTCCTTGATCATTCATAACCTAAGTGTAGAGGAGTGGTCTTGAGGAAAG
The DNA here is from genome assembly GCF_033118175.1 of Dama dama. Taxonomy (NCBI): domain Eukaryota; kingdom Metazoa; phylum Chordata; class Mammalia; order Artiodactyla; family Cervidae; genus Dama; species Dama dama. The sequence goes on from NC_083689.1 coordinate 82,194,949, forward strand.
TAACTATTATGTATTTCCATTTTATGGCACACAAAATTTAAAGCTCAAACAGTGAAAGTGTTAATTTCAGTGAAAGATTTTTAGCAAGGAATTTTTGGTCTATTTAACGTCTTGGGACAGCAACCAGTGGCCTTATTTCTAGGGTATATCCTCTTAAGGGCTCAGAGACTAGTGATAATGCTGCCAAGTCTTAATCTCATATTGTGCCAGTTTGATGGCTCATTTCATGGCATCTTCAGAAAACGAGATAGTATAAGTGAAGTTTTAAATATAGGAGCAGAATATAGAGGTTGCTAAGGTTTGTTTGGGTACTGTTAACTTAAAACAGTAAAAACAACCCAATTATTTTACCAGCAAAATGGCTTTATCTGGGGGCAGCAGAGAATACAGGACATGCAGCTATAGCAAATATCATGCAAGTCTGGCAAGGCAAAGGAGAGAAAACTCTTTATAAAAAGGAGAAAGGGAAGTTGGGAGGGTTTGTTACAAATAGAAAGTTGACTAGAGGAATTTGGGAGTTCAGAACATAGAGGGTTTTCTTTGGCTGAGTTGTGACAGTCTCTCATTGGTTGAACTGTTGTCAGGCTTGGAGAAAATCTTCCTCCTTCTGGTAGTAGTCAAGTAGTATCACTTCTGTAGGAGATGCAAGGTAAGTCTCTTCCTGTTGGGATCTGTATTGACACTGTGTGTGCAGGAGAGCTCCCCCTGCTGGCCTCCCAATTCCATTTTCCTTTTAATTTTCATAGTACACTGTGCTCACCTGCAATGTGGGAGACCTGGGTTTGATCCCTGTGTTGGGAAGATCCCCTGGAGAAGAGAATGGCTACCCACTCCAGTGTTCTGGCCTGGAGAATTCCATGGACTATACAGTCGCAAAGAGTTGGACACGACTGAGTGACTTTCACACACACCCTGTACTCAGGGGCTTCCTTGGTGCCTCAGATGGTATAGAATCCGCTTGTCAGTGCAGGAGACACACAAGATGTGGGTTTGATTGCTGGGTCCGGAAGAGCCTCTGGGGAAGGGAATGGCAACCCACTCCCATATTCTTGCCTGGAGAATTCCATGGACGTAGGAGTCCAGCAGGCTACACTCTATAGGGTTACAAGGAGTCGGACACGACTAAGTGTGCACACACACAGTGTACTCAGTGTTTGACCAGTCAGGTTTTTCACAGTGGTTACAGTCTTCCTCAAGCCTAAGGGAGGAACTGGGGCCTATATCTATGTCTCCTCTGAGGCATAAGGGTTTTATAGCTCTTGGGGGCTTTTTATTTGAGAGGGCTTCCATTTAGTTTTTTCCCTTGAGGGCCTTCAGTTCAGTTCAGTTCAGTTCAGTTGCTCAGTCGTGTCCGACTGTTTGTGACCCCGTGGACTGCAGCACGCCAGGCCTCCCTGTCCATCACCAACTCCCAGAGTTTACTCAAACTCATGTCCATCGAGTCGGTGATGCCATCCAGCCGTCTCATCCTCTGTCATCCCCTTCTCCTTCTGCCCCCAATCCCTCCCAGCATCAGGGTCTTTTCCAATGAGTCAGCTCTTCGCATGAGGTGGCCAAAGTATTGGAGTTTCAGCTTCAGCATCAGTCCTTCCTTAGAAGGTGTAAATATCTCTCTTAGATGTCTGTGAGAAAGGCAATGACAGATTTTGGCTTTCCTCTGTAAGCTTCATTCTTTCCACAGATAAACATGTTCATATTTCCTCCTGGTTTTCTTTTAAATGGCTCAAGATATGATGTCCCTAGGAGCATTAGGAAAAAATTGTAACTTTGCATCATTTCTTATGTACCAGTTCTTTCCCTTATTTTATAGTTCAGGAATCATAATGGCTTGATATAACTGAATAAGGGTGGGATGTCTTCTTCCCTGTCTCTTGAGCTGAGGTGCACCCATAAAAGACATTCTAGCTTAAGGATGAAAGATGGCTACACAGAAAAAGGAGAGAACAAATTTTAAGAGATGTAGAAGGGTGGCAGAGAGGTTATACAGAAAAACCGGTTCAATCCAGGATCATATCTGAACCAATATAAGCCTTTCTGAGTTGAGCATAACTCAGGGATGGAGCTTCATGAGGGAATCTTCTTGGCATGGTGAGAGTGCAGTGGAGAAGGATGTAAGGAAGAGGAAGTGGGAAAGTCAGCCATCATGGAGTCTGACCACATACATGCTAAGGCCTTGCTCTAGATCCAGCCAAACAGACCCTGAAGTTTGTGGAAATAAGGCCATAAACATGGAATCTTTGAAATGTGAACTTTACTTAAAACATAAATCATGTGAAGAACAGAACAGAATATTCAGTAGTCAGAAGAGTCCCTGGCTACTTCACCTGTTTTTAACACTTCAGTTTCAGATACTACTTTTTTACATAAGTACAACTCTAAGACTTATATCCCACCCCCACCCTGGGAAAGTTTTTTTGTATAGATAGGAGAAAAGTTCTTATATAATATAAAAACTTACAGTATATTTTTGAAGAGTGATTCAAGTATACATCCTGAAAAGGGGAGAGTAATAGTAAATAAGATGAATATCTCATTTGAAAGAAATTTCAAATATATATTTTTCTAGCTATAAGGTTAACAGGAGACAGGGTAAAGTATATACCTAAAAAGAGTTTTGATATGAATATGAGATGATTTAAACTTTCAGAAATGAGTGAAGCACATCTCTTGTCCTGAGTGTTTTGCTTTAACGGGAAAGGTAAGAGATGATAAATGCAGTCCCATTTCTTTATATTTAAAAGTAAACTGCCTAATTTTATTGCTCTTCGGGGCAAAAAAATGTATTCTGGCTTGTATTATTATAAATACCCAATATGTGATTATGTCCCTTATTTTATGGATTGCTTGCTTCTTAATAACAGCTAATTGGCAAAGTGTGGTACGGGCTGTAGAAAGATGTGATTTTGTTATTTTAACATAGAGGAAGGAAAACATGACTCTTAACTGGGAGAATTAGCAGAGTTTCATGGAAAAAGTAGTTTTGAGATGGGTCTTGATGAAATGAGTACAATTTGACATGTGGAATTTGGGGTCCTGGGCATTTCAGGGAGAAAGAATGGCATGAGCAAAGCTATGGAGGCAGGGAGGCAGGTGTCCTGGGGGTAGGGTTTCGGGTTTCCCTGTGAATTCCTGGTTTCAGGATCTTTAGGACTTGCCTATGGAAAGTTTCCCGTCAGAGTCTTCTGTGCTCTTGCCTGGAGGGAGAGCTTTGGCCCCAGTGTTTTGAGAGCTGGTGAGAAGAGGCTGGTCTCTGGGCATCCAGTAAACCTACATTCCATTATTCTTATGACGCAGGCACAGTACTGCATCTCACCTGTGCCCCTTTTGCCTTTTCCAGACACATTGCCAGTCTTCTTCTGAGGGAGGTGGAGGACAGCTATCTTTGAGCTTGGAGGGGCTAGAGGTCTAAGGATTTAATTGTTTTGAACCAGTCCTATTTATTTGATTTTACTTTATTTACTTGTTAAACTATTTTATATGGGAGTATGACTGATTAACAATGTTGTGAGTTTTAGGTGAACAGCGAATTGACTCAGCTACACATGTACATCTATCCATTCTCCCCCAAGCTCCCTTCCCATTCACAGCCCTCTTTGTTTTAGAACCTCCCATTTTTCCATTTCCAGAGCTACTCTTGCAGTGATTCTTGACCCTTTCATTTTGTGTTGTAAATAGGATTGGTTCTTGGTTTTTTGTATATTACTGACTAAGGATTTAGCTTTCAGGTGTACTAAATTGGTTATTGCTTATCCATTTTTTCCTTCTTCTTTGAGATATTTTGTTTGCAGTTGTCATCTCTTCTTCTCTCTGCTGTATTGTAGTTTTTAATAAGGTTTCAGGACGAAGTGAAATTAGATGTGTGTTTCATTATGCCATCTTCAACCTGAGCCCAAGATTTCTTTATTTCTTTATCACATTATAGTTAGATTCATTGCCTTAACTGAGAAGATCCTTCTGTAAAAATCCTATGCTGATTATGAATTGACATAATGAGACAAAATACTATTGTTATGTTTTCGTCTGATTTGCTAAGAGCCCAAGAAACATCTGAGGACCAGGACTGTTTTAAAGTCTCTGGAAAAACTGAAAGAATTCTGCTGCGATTCTGCCCTTCCTCAAAATAGAGTCCAGACAGAACCTCTTCAGAGGAAGTTTGCAGTTCTGCCAAAATGTACTGATTTTGAGGATATTGATCTTCTACGTGCAAAGAATGCAGTTTCTTCTGAAGATTCCAAATCCCAAACTAGTCAAAAGGTATGTGACTCTTATATGGATGGATATCCAGTTAACTTAGAACGGTAGGTTCTCAAGTACCATTAGGTTCTGTGGGTTCACCCGGGACATGGGTTCCCAAACCTGGCTGATCATCCAAATCAGCTGAGGGAGCTTCTGCCTCTTAGATTTTTTTTTTTTAATTCCTGGAGATTCTGATTTACTATTATGGTGGCATAGATTTGTTTTATTAAAACAACACAAAATAAAACCTCCCAGCTGATTCTGATATACAGCCTAGGTTAGGAGTCACTAATTTGGGGGTAATTCTTTATTAATAATTAATAGAAGCACAGTTTCTTATAGTCCTTCTTATAGTTTCCATGATTAATCTAGAAAATCATGGTAAATAATTTATAGAGATGTTTTGTGGTTTTCAGTTAAAGCTTGGCTGATACAGTAAATAGAAAAGTTAACTAAATACATATGGGCTCCTTACTTCTTCTACTGTCTTGTGACTATTAGTGTTTTTCACCATTGCAAAATCAGGGTATTTAACTCTTGATCCGTCGTTGAAATCTATAATTCAGAATTAGTGGTGAAGCCCAGCTTTAAATGAGATCACCTTACTGTAATAATTTTGTATGGTGACAATTAATTACTGGACTTGTGATTATTTCATAATGTATTTGATTGTCAGATCACCATGTTGCACACCTGAAACTAACATGATATTGTGTGTCAACTATATGTCAGTTAAAAAAAAAGAGAACAGAACTTTCAAAAAAAAAAATCATCAGAACCCTTTCTCAGAATCATGTTTACTTAGTGTTCATGAAAAACTGAACTTGGGTATCATTTAAAAGCTCTCATTTTAATGTGTAGCCATGGTTGAGAACTACTGAATTAAAGAAATAGTCCTTTACTTTTTTTTTTGAGTCATTTAAATCTAATGAAACTATGGACTCTTTACTCAGAAGAATACTCAGACCAACACAATTTTGTATGTGATTTTCAGAAGTTCACACTCCTTTCTGCAAAGTCCAGATTCATGAACTGGCCGGAAAAAAAACATATAGTATATGACATTTTATTTTAGGCTTTCAAAATTTTCTTAAGATAAGTAGTAGTTTAGTTTGGCTCAATTTTTTAAAGTCATTTACTTTGAAAGAATTCCAAACGTGCAAGAAAATTTGCCTAAATGTACAATACACTCCTGTAAACCTTTCACCTGGATTCACCAATTATTAGCTTTGTGCCAAATTTACATTCTCTCTTTCTCTCTTGAACTATTATTAAGGTTAATACTTTTTAAACTATAAAACCTTTTGGTTGCCAGGACAAGACATTCAGCCATTTTGGACCATCACAAAGGAGTTCTGAAAACCTACAGAAAACTTCTGATTCTAAACCATCTAATAAACGGACTAAAAGCATCTACACACCCTTAGAATTACAATACTTAGAAATGAAGCAGCAGCAGAAAGATGCAATTTTGTGTGTGGAATGTGGATATAAGTATAGATTCTTTGGGGAAGATGCAGAGGTAAGTTATTTTCTTAGGCATTATTTCATGATTTTCTTGTCCAGCCTTAAATATTTTCCAGTGTTTTCGTTTCGCTTTCTGACCTGATGAAAAAGCTAGTGTAATCAGTTGCCTTTTAAAAATGCTTTCATTTAAGAAAAGTGAAAGTTGCTCAGTTGTGTGCAACTTTTTGCGACCCCATGGACTATAGAGTCAATGGAATTCTCCAGGCCAGAATACTGGAGTGGGTAGCTGTTCCCTTCTCCAGGGGATCTTCCCAATCCAGGGATCGGACCCAGGTCTCCGGCATTGCAGGCGGATTCTTTACCAGCTGAGCCTCCAGGGAGGCCCAAGAATACTGGCGTGGGTAGCCTATCCCTTTTCCAGAGGATCTTCCCGACCCAGGAATCGAACTGGGGTCTCCTGCATTGCAGGTAGATTCTTTACCCCTGAGCCACCAGGGAAGCCCCATTTAAAGCTTTCATTTAAAGTAAACACTACATATAAACAGAAGCAAGCTTGGTGGATGCTAAATCTGTGGGGAAGTGAGTGGTTCTGCTTGGAATGTTCATACTTAGTCTCCATGCTGCTTACCTAGTGGCTTTCATCCGTCAAAAGTTAATTGTGGATGAACCAAATAGTTAGTGAATGAATCATAATCATGTGAGTATTCCTAATGAAGACTCACACCAAAAAAAAAATTGAGCTGTCTGATATTCCTCTTTTTACCTTTACTTTATGAATTTTCTTAGATGAGCACATTAACTGTGCTGGCCTACCGACAGGTGTGTGAAGTCCTACAGGTCTTTGTAGATCAGTCATTTTGCTGTCTTAGTCTAAGTTGGGTTGCTCTTTGTTGAGATGCACACGCTTCTCATGCAGTGGCTTCTTTTGTGGAGCACGGGCTCTAGGCAAGCAGGCTTCAGTAGTTGGAGCATGTGGGCTCAGTAGTTCTGATCTCTAGGCCCTAGAGCACAAGCTCAGTAGTTGTGGTGCCTGGGCATGGCTGCCCCATGGCATGCGGAATCTTCCCAGACCAGGGATCAAACCCAGGTCCCCTGCGTTGGCCCTCAACCACTGGACCACCAGGGAAGTCTGCCATGATGCTTCTTAGAAAAAAGTAGGGAATCAGGTGGTGCTACAGGATTCCACATTCCTATCACTCGCTAACCCTAACCCTAACCCTAATTGATTAGCCAACCAGACCTTGGGGTTTTCTTTTCACTTCCTCAAAGATGCCCTCTGTCCAGGGAGGTTTATCATTTATGTACACTGTGTTGTATCTCCTAATTTTCAGTTATTTGCACATGCTAAGTAGCAAAGTCTTATTCCATTATACCCTTATACTGTTTTGCACAGGGGAAGTTCAGCACTTTAAGGTTTTGATACATCTAAGGACGTAAAAGAAAACATGTCATATTTTTCCAAGTTGTTTATAGATATAGATGTTGGCCTTGAGGCCATGGACACTGTTAAAAAAAGATGAAACCGTAGGTTTCTGCACAGGGAATATCTTTTAAATGTTTTATTGACATACCACTTGGAGAAGTGCACAAATCCTAAATATATACCTGGATGGATTTTTAACAAAGTGGACAAACACCACACAGGGAATCTTGAAATAGAAACTTACTGATATTTTCTTTTAAAATTTTTTTAGATTGCAGCCCGGGAGCTCAATATCTATTGCCATTTAGATCACAACTTTATGACAGCAAGCATACCTACTCACCGACTGTTTGTTCACGTACGCCGCCTTGTGGCCAAAGGATATAAGGTCAGCTTTGGCTTCAATTTGTGGGAGAAGGGGGTTGGAGTCTCTTCTGGAGAGGGAGGCGTTTGTAAGGTGGGAGGCTGTAATTGGTTTTGGAATTGGGCATTTTGGAGAAATTAAAGTTTGTCATAATTATTAGCACTTTATCTTCATGAGTTTTTAACATATTAGATATTTAGGGTAAAAAAATTTTTCAACCGTGTGTTGAAGTGTTTCTTAGTGATTTATCCACACTTGCAAGGTCCTTGTGTTACTTATTACTTAAACTTAAGTCCTACATCTGGACATTGTGGACTAGTTTGTTTATTTTAAATGTTTCAAAATTAAACTTCTAAACTAGAAATAATGTCATCTTAACAAGTTTTCCATCATATTCAACATGCAGTGTTTATTACTTTTGTTGAAGGTGGGAGTTGTGAAGCAAACTGAAACAGCTGCTTTAAAGGCTATTGGGGACAACAAAAGTTCACTCTTTTCCCGGAAACTGACTGCTCTTTATACAAAATCTACACTTATTGGAGAAGATATCCTTTTTGAGTAGGAATTTTTTTCTTAAATGTTACAAGGCCTTTGTTTTAAATAACATTTTTAAAAACTGTTCTTTGATTGGGTACTTTTTTAAAAAATAAGCTTTGTATTTTGTATTGGGATATAGCTGATTAACAGTGTTGTGGTAGTTTCAGGTGAACAGCCAAGGGACTTAGCCATGTATATACATGTGTGTGTTCTCCCGCAAACTTTCCGCCCATCCAGGCTGCCACATAACACTGAGCTGAGTTCCAGGGGCCTGATACCATAGGTCCTAGTTGGTTATCCATGTTAGATATAGCAGTCTGTACATGTCCATTCCAAACTGTGATGGGGTACCTTTTTGATGAGATGAGGCTGTATGGTTACTTGGACCTCTGACTAGTGTGATAACTCAAGAGAGAAGGGTTGGCTTTGGCTAGAAAGAGGCATTTTTCAAAAGCCACAGTTAAAGAAGAGGTCATCATATTTTAAGAGAAAGAAAGAGAGCCTGGTAAATGATGACAGCAAGTCAGCAACTGATGTGAAATTACATCTTCCCAAGGCCTGTGTTGTCAGTGGTTGGTTGCTTAGGCTTACAAACTCCTGTACATCTTCCTAAGTGAGACCTACAAAATAACTTACTAACGTCGCAGTGTGAAAACTACAAAGTTAACACACAGTTAACTGCTTATAAAAGATAATAGTAGGTCATCTTCATTAACTGTTAGTGTTGTAAGAATTGTACTACTTTTGAAAATGGATTGTAAGCTTTCTCACTTTGTAAGAATCTTCAGTATATACAGTGACTGCTCCCCAGTTTTTGGTCATTTATCAGTTCAATAAGTTACTTGAAGCCAAATGATTTTAACAGCAGAGTCATAAAATTTTGTCAACTTAAAAAACTGAATAATTACATATGAAATATGATAAGGAAATGCTTTCTTTACTGTGGGATGGGGTCAGGTCTCTCAGAATAAAAGAATGTAGGGATAAAGTCTTAAATGACTCTGTGTGGCAGTAGTATTTCTGTTATTTTTATTATAGATATGCTTATTTAGAGTCCTACGGAGCTTCTACCCACACCCTGAAAGCTGTTTTTTTCTGTTAATACCATGAATAGGGAACAGTTTTTCACTCAGAATGGACCCCAAACTATTAACAGCTCTGTATTGTTCTAAGCTGATCAGGCTGTAAGAACTTGGTAATTCTGTTGTTTCTTTTGCCCAAACTTGAATCTCTTTTTTAAAGCCTGTTTCTAAAACAGCACCCCTTCCCACTTCTCTTTTACTCTCTTATCAGCTGATGCCCAAAGTGAGTGTTCCCAGACTGACTATGTCCAAAAACAGCTTTCATCCCTGAGAATTTATTTAATGGACTTATTATGCACGCATGCGCACAGACACGCGCGCACACACACACACACACACACACACACACATACACACATATGTTTTTTTTTCTTTTTTGGTTTTCTCATGTTTTTTAAAAAATTCTCTTGCTATGTCTGAGAGGTGTTAGGCACTTTAGCAAGGGGAAGTGATTTACACTATTTTAGTGTATTCATGCTGTGACTTGGGGAATTAAGCTTTATGGTATTGTTAAGGATTCAAGGATTATGTTTGGGCTTCCATAGGATTTGAGGTATATTCCAGGCCTTTTGGAAGTGAGAGGATAATAGTTGTCTGTTCTCATGAATCTTATATCTTAGGGAAGATATGGCGTTGTAACTATGATCAGTGTAAATCAGAAGAATGAATGCTGTATGGAAGATTTTGTATAGAGCAAAAATGTCCAGGAAAATGAACTATTATTTTAAGGAGGAAAAGCTCATGGGACTGTAGCATTTGTTTTTCCTTAATAATTATCACATGTGAATCCTTTAGTCAAGCTGGATGATGCTGTAAATGTCGATGAGGTAATGACTGATACTTCTACCAGCTATCTTCTGTGTATCTGTGAAAACAAAGAAAACGTTAAAGACAAAAAAAAGGGGAGCGTTTCCATTGGAGTTGTGGTAAGTACTTTGTAGGTGAAGAACAAATGATATGTTCATGGTATCTTTAAATACGAGAAATCATGTATGGTTTATAATGAGGCTATTTGGTGGGTTGTGTCTTCAAGTAATTGTACTAGAAAAACATTTCCCTCCTAATTTTATATGTTAAAATATAAATCTTCTTACATGACTGTTTGGCAGTCTGTGTTTTGGAGGGATCCAAGTAGTTTTCTGTCCATGTGCTCTAGTAGTTTAGGGTTGAAGATAGACACAGTGACAGGCATGTATGCAAACAGTGTTCAGATAGCAGAATAAAACATATAAGTCAACACGTGCATGGATAACAAAGGGTTTTACAAATTTCCCCTAGATTTGAAGTTAAAGGCAAACAATTATGGGTTTGTCATATCTAGTTTTAGAGGAAAGAGTAGTTAAGGGTTATAACTGGCCAATTCAAAACTCCATTTTTAATGTATGGCAAAACCACTACAATATTGTAAAGTAATTAGCCTCCAACTAATAAAAATAAATGGAAAAAGGAAAAATAAACATTAGGAATATTTATAACCAGTCTTCCAGGTGAGTATAGTTTGTGAATTGTAGTTTTATTGATCTTGCCTTCTGGCAGTTTGTGAGCAGATTTGCCCATTTAGAGACCTATTTGGACTCTGCTTAAAATCTTAGACTTAAGGGCCTCTTGGAACTACTATTAGACTCCATTGTTGTGTTAAGCAGAAGCAGGACTCCTTGCCTAAGTAATAACCCATTCTCTTTATATTTTTGAACTTTAGCAACCAGCTACAATATTAGTAAAAATTCTTACAGCCCAAATGTCTCCAAAATACCTTTTGATACCTCATTCTGGCTGCATAACTTGGTGTTAACTTTGATGTTTGCTTAAAAGTAAGCCATTCTCTCTGGGAGTTAGTGTTACTATTGGGGACTCTAAATGATTGTATTTTTTTATCCTTGAGAAGCACTTTTTATCTAGCTGCAGGCAGTTGAACCTATCTACAAATAGTAAAGTTATTTGCTTTTTAGTTTTAACAGATGTAATGTGCTATTTTATACTTACCTGGAACTCAGTCTAAGGAGCAGAGCTGATTGTATATACAACTCCTATTTCGTGCTTTTAGAAATACTCTTTGGCATCTTGCCAAAGTGAACATAGTGTATGAACTGGCATGTGAGAAATGAGAATCGATAGTTTCCATCTCAGTCATTTTCTTGGGACTTACTCTTTTTTTTTTAGCTTTGTATTCTGCGTTGGGGTATAGTTATGTTGTGATCATTTCGGGTGAACAGTGGAGAGCCTCAAGCCTGCATGTACACATACACATGTCCATTCTCTCTCAAACTCCCCTCCCACCCAGGCTGCCAGAAACCGCTGAGCAGTGTTCCGTGTCCAGCTCTCCACTGGACAAGGCCCTCCAGTTCAGTGTGGCTGAAACGGAGCTCGTCTCCCTGAACCCCGCTCTTGCTGGGTGTTTCGCTGTTGTGATGAGTGTCGCTTGCTCCCCAGTCACTACCTAGGAGTCATCCTGTGGATACTGGGAGTTAGTCTGAAATCAAAGGCTTTCCTGTTGTAGCGCCAGTGCAGTCAGACCCTCTGTCTGTAGACGGCCTGTGGTCTTCTCAGTGTCACATATCACACGGAGTAGTAGATGTTGCAGGTTTTATGATATAGACCATTTCTCTGATTAAAAAACAAAGAGGAATTTGGCCAATACATTTATTACTTGAACTTCTGTAAATAGCTTTTATACAAGTTTGGTTGTAGATTGGGAGATAAACCCAGGTGTAGATTGGGTTGTAGATTGGGAGTAGTTACAGTTCAGTTATCTGGCCACTAGAGAAGGCCTATGGGCTAGAATTAAGGAACGTCTTGAGCTAAGAATGAGTGATTAAAAAAAAAAAGTCAAGAAAAAATGCATAAATCAAAAATTACCAGTGTAATGTGAGATAGCCCCTCAGGTTAGAAAATATAACACCGTTCACAGAAGGGCTTGCTTCCAGAGATAACCATAATCCAGACTTTAAGATAATAATTTCCTCACTTTTTGATCCAATTTTACCACCTTAAGCAGTATATTAATATAAACATGTTGTATTTACTCCTTTTGGATCTTGCTTCTTTGTTTACCATTTTGTACATGAGGTTTATTTGCATGTGTTACTTTAGTAGTTCTTTTGTTGCATTGCCACATTGTATTTCATTTTACAATTTATTCATTCTTCCATTAAGGGACAAGTGGATTCGTCCCAGTTTCTGCTTGTACGGAGTATGCACTGTGGACATTTTTGTATTAATATGTGGCTTCTGATATGCATGTGCCTGAGTTTCTTAACTCAGGGGAGAAATTGCTGGGATATTTTTACAGGATGCTTTCAACTTTCCTAGAAAATGCCAGACTGTTTTTCGAAGAGGCTGTGTCAGTTGACTTTCCACCAGCCGTGTTTGAGTGTAGGGAATGTTATTTTGCCTCCTGTTTGCTCACACAGTCTGTAACTGGCCCCAGGCCTTTCTTAATTATCAGTAATGAATAGGAGTGTGACTTGTGGAGTCAGACTATGTGAATCTTGCCTCCACCACCATATCGCCTCTTGACCTATGAGTAAATGACTTAATTTTTTTCTACTTTTCCGAACTGTGATCTTTTCCAGATTTTCTTTGCTATTATTGGCTTGGGGTGATGCAAGTGGCTCTCAGTTCTCATGGTTATTTCCCTGGATAGACTGTGCACATTGGGTTTAGTCAGATTTCGTTATATTTGATTTTGTTTTTGGCAAAAAAATATACTTTTTATTTACATTACATAACAAAATAGTAACTTACTCCTCCTCTGGTGGCCAGGGTACTAGGAGCATATCATGTATTACTTTTAGCAATAATAACTACTATATGTACAGCACTTTACAGCTTACAAATAGTGTTCATTTGTTTTCTGATTTGACCCTCACGGTAACTTTGTGAGGGAAGTAACCTGGTTCCCACTTACAGAGGAGGACCCTGAGACCCAGGAGGGTTTGGTGACTAGTCATAGTTGCTTCATCCTGTGTTTTATATCCAGGATTTGGCTGGACTCAGGATGTCTATAGTCCCAGCTAGCATAGTTTAAATATTGGTGAATCTGATTTCTTATGTAAGAGTCTTGGAAAGCAGACAGATTTTCAAACACTTTAGAAATTCAAGTACATACTCATGAGTGTCGTCTTTACTATTTCCATGTTTATTAATGCTGTGCCATAGTTACAATGGGGAAAGATATATTTTCTGTGCCTGTGTGTTTTTGTCTTTAGGGAGTACAGCCCGCCACAGGTGAGGTTGTGTTCGACAGTTTCCAGGACTCCGCTTCCCGTTCAGAGCTCGAAACTCGGATACTGTGCCTGCAGCCCGTGGAGCTGCTGCTTCCGTCAGACTTGTCAGAGCAAACGGAGATGCTCATCCACAGGGTCACGGCTGTGAGGTGAGTTGGCACATTGCTGGAAGATAATGTGGATTCTGAAACCTAGATCTGATTCCCACGTGAATGCTTGTCAAAGTCATTGAAAATCATTTTTATTTATAAAAATATTTCATCATAGTAGTGGAAATTTCAAAAAAGAGAAACAGAATTACCCATAATGTCACCTTAATGTAGGCCTTTAGAGATTGCTCTTTTTAAAGGGGTTTATGATATTTGATGATATTATATAATAAGGAAAGTGTTATGGTATTGCTTAATGAGATTATTTGGTAGCTGATCTTCAGTTTCTGTAGATAATAATTTCTTAGAAAATTTATGTAATTTTGGAAATGCCTTATTTTTGCTGTAAGTTTCAATTTGTGGCTGAGTCCAATAGTCGAGTTTACTAGATCTATGGTCACTCCTCTTGTTGATGAGGCTGTGTGCTAGGCCCTGTGGCCTATGGAGGAAGACGTGCTTGTGATGTGTGTCTGCATCATCTATAATCCAACGGGAGAGGAAGATAGGTACAGACCTAACTGGATTCACAAAGCATGGTGTATCAATGACAGACATGAAGGTGCCCAGGTGGGACGATTCTGTGCTGTTCCCCAAGGAGTTTGGTGGGAAGAGACTGGAAAGTTGGGCTGGGGCTCCAGTGAAGAGGACGTCAGGTACTGAGGAATTTGGACTTCAGGCATGAGAACCCATGAAGATTTATGTTTAACAGGTTGACAAATCAGTTGGAAAATCAAACCGAATGATTCAGTGAAGTTCTGTATGTTTCTTTGTTCTTTGAGTTGAATGTTCCTTTTTCCTTTGACTTAAAATTCTTTCAGAGTAGCTTTCATAATGTGTTTTTCTGATTAGAACACTAATCCATATTCCTTCAGGAAAAGTTAAGAGTTATAAAAGTCCCATAAACATAACAGTAAGCTATAACACAGAGATAACTACTGTTAAACGTTTTGGTATATTATTTCTGTGTGTATATATCCTTTCTTTTTGTTTATAAATTTTGATTCATGTTGCAAAGTCAGTTTTGTATCTATTTTTAATTTTTAACTTAAAATTTCCTGTGTATTTTTTTTCCTTGGTAGCATGGGAAGTGATCATTGAAATAATTTCTGCCAATTGGATAGATTAAAATTTTGCATGAATTCCCCTTATTTTGTTCTTAATCCTTTTCTGACAGTGTTCAAACTTGAATAATCAAAAGTCAGACAAGTAGACTGATAAGGAATGCTGCATTTGGAAAGCGAAAAAATTAATAAAATCTCAGAAGACTTTTTGGAGTCTTCTAAAACCGTGTTTCCTATATTTTGTGTTTTTGATTTTAATTTTCCTTCATAACTGAGTGTATACTTGATTAATTTAGATGTAAGACTAAAGTTAATCAGTTGAATTAACACATTGATTTTTCTGATTTTCATTTATTTTTGTAAAACAATAAAGGCAGAATTCAATAAAATATCAAACATTCCACAAAGACATTGCCAAAACTGAATTTTTTTGCTGGTAGGCAGCATTGCCTGAGGATATTCATAAATGTTTACTCATGAGATGAGATTCAAAAGCCATTTGGTATACCAAAGATAGTTTGGGTGTCATATGTGGGTTTTACCAAATTTGATAACTGCCTTTGTCTTGTTTTAATTTGTATTTCTCTGGTTAGCATTGGGAGTATGTAATTTTTTCTGTGTTTACTAACCATATGTAATTTTTATTTTACTTACATAATGGACTAAACATAGTCAACAATTAATCCACATTTTGGCAACCCACTCCAGTATTCTTGCCTGGAAAATCCCATGGACGGAGGAGCCTGGTGGGCTATAGTCAGTCTGTGGGGTCGCAAAGAGTCAGACACGACTGAGCGACTTTACTTTCACTTGTGTTCAGTCTAAAGCTGATGTATATCTATGGACAGAATGGAGTAATAGACATTCAAATGTCAAACAGTGAAACAGTGTGATTCTTGTGACATAGGGTTTGGGTTGAAAAAATTGACTTTCCCCTTAGTGACTTTGGGTGAATCACCCAATTGTGTTGTCTTCAGTTTCCTTTTCTTTAAAACAGAGAAAGTAAGAGCATGTACCTCTTAGGATTGTTGTGAAGAGTAAATATAAAAAGTTAATATATCCTGGAGAAGGAAATGGCAACCCACTCCAGTATTCTTGCCTGGAAAATCCCATGGAGGGAGGAGCCTGGTAGGCTGCAGTCCATGGGCTGGCAAAGAGTCAGACACAACTGAGTGACTTCACTTTCACTTTCACTATATTGTCTGAAGAAGGAAATGGCAACCCTCTCCAGTAATCTTGCCTGGAAAATTCCATGGACAGAGGAGCCTGGTGGAATACAGTCCACAGTGTCACAAAGAGTTGGACACAACTGAGTGACCAAACAACTATGTTGTCAGATGGGGCGTTATCCTTCTTGAGCTGAATCAGCTCAGAGTAGTGGCAATCAGGCTGTCACAGCAGAATTAATGGTTGCCTAGGACAGTGACCCTAAAATTAGGATAACCTATGTATATGCAAATAACTTTGTAGGAGATACTGTTTATTTATTAAAACACTGTTTTAAGACAAAAAACTTAATATAAAGTGCTTGAAACAGTGCCAGCATAGAAGGCTCTGTGTAGATGGAAGCTGTTTTTTTTTATTATTCCTCTTGGCCGTTGCCTTTTTAAATATTGCCTCTCTTCTACACTCTACGGGAACTCCTACTAGAGGTGTTTGGGGACTTCACACTCTGCTGTCTGTGCATGGTCCTTTATGGTGTCATCTCCCATTTGCAGCTGTTTTCATATTGGTTTTGCTTCTTGGGATTTCTTTTTTTTTCTTTTGACTCTTGAAAAAACATTTTTGATTATATTTTAATCACTATTTCTTTGTATTTTTAGTATGCTGCCTAGATCAAGTAAGTTCTCCATACTTACTGGAACATTCCATTATTTTTATATGTAGAAATATCTCTCCTTATTCTGCCAGTGCTTACATAATTGTTTATATTTTGTTTTAGTCAATTTATTATTAAAAAATTTTTATTTTTACATTTGACTTCTAACTCATTTTTCCTTTATTTTCCTTTACTGTGTAGGTGTGGTTCTACCTTAATTTCTTTCTGAATGCTAGTGGGTCCACTTAAGCATTCATAAAATTTAGCCTTTATCAACCTGAGATACAATTCCTAGCCTTATTTTTTAAAAAAGTTAGCAATGGGGATAAGGAATGCTTTTAATTAGGGTATGAAGAACATAGCTTGCCAAAACTATGTTCCATGTTTACTATCAGTAAATAATATAGCATTGAACTGTCAAGGAGAAAAGTTTGTTTGTTTGTTTGTTTTTTGGTATCGTCTTTGTTTTAAGTAGTGATGAGTAGTTGATTGTGTCTCAGATTCAGAATTCATTCTTTTTCTTTCACTTTAAACCAGAAAGTAAAACCAGCAGTTTTTGTCAGTTAATGGTTGATATTTTATTAATATGGAAGAAATAATAAAGTTTGTGAGAAAAGCCAGAATGGCTTGAAATGGCAATATCCATTTTAAGTATGTATTAGGGGGTTTTTGCTTGTATTTTTAAACTTTGACCACAAGAGGGTGCCAAAAGCATTTCATTTATTATGTATTATGCTGTAAAGACTATGAAAAGCTTTGCTTTTTATGTGTCTAGGTAAAGACTTAATTACTTTGTATTGTATGAGAATTTAGGATGAGTACTAGTCAAATGTAGTATAAACATAGTTATTATTTCTAAATAATGTTAAACTGTTGATTTTTCTTCAGTGAATTATCTTTTATAGATAATTTATATAAATTTTATAGATCATTTATATAAAATGTGTTTTTAAGATTTCAGTTTGGTTCTTAGGAAATTAGTCTTACTATCTTAATTGTTATCTTTTCCGATTGTCATAAGAATGTACACGTTCTTACATTTTCTCTATAGAGAGAAGCAAAGGAAAAACAAATGATTTTTAAGCACAGTGTTAACTGCAGTTAAGATCACTTTAGCTTAGAGATATGCTTATAAAAGAAGAAAGCTGTCAAAAGCAATAAACAAATGTTAATTAATATTTACTAGTTCTCGAAGAAACTGATTTTTAAGGCAAGTCAGATGAACAGAGAAGATGATGGTCAATTTTGAGTACAGAGAGGGAGAGCTTCCTGGGTCCTGGCACAGCCAAGGAAGGCCTTGTGGAGGAGGTTGGCTGGTTGGGGACCTTTGCAGGATTGCAGGGCTTCGAATTGGTAGTGGGAAGAATGGTATATTGTGTATGTGTGGCAATGACATGAACCCTGAGGCACACAGGCTGGAACTATTAGAAGAGGTGTGAAGATAGAGGGGAGACTCTTCTGATTAGAGGAGAACTTCATGTTGAGAGTTGGTGGAAGAGAGAGTCAAAGACCATAAAATCCAGCCAAGGGGTGTGAACTCTAGTGGAAAACAGTTGGGTCTCTGGGCAAAGGAATGGCATGATAGAAAAGAGGCCTCCAAGGGAGGGTTGAGTTAAAAAAAAACAACAGTTCTCATAAATGAAGAAAGTATGCAGAGAAAAGGATGAGACCAAGGAGTTTGCAGAATGTCAGTAGTTGGGAGTAGGGGGAAGAAGAATAGAAAGTTGCAGACAGGGAGGGGATAAACAGCCAGTCAGAGAACCAGGACAAGGTAGGGATACATAGTTGTAGCCCGTCTGTTGCAAATGATGGGGTCTGTGGTGTGTGTTAATTTTTTTTTTACAATATTGGTGCTGTTAAAATTTTCTGAAACTACAGGGCATTTAAAAAGATATACTTGGCAAAAAACTAACCCTAATCCTTTGATCCCATTTATCAGTCTGGTGAGAAAGGCTGTCTAGTTCCCCCTTCGGCCTTTGCTAGTATGGATCAGATGGTATTTTTTCCTGTGGTGTTTGACTGGAGTAGGGTGGTTATTGTCTAAGAGTTTTCGATCTTGCTTGGCTATGCCTTTCCTGCGTATTTGTCTGGGGAGAGCAGGCTTGTTAGAGCCTTTTTGTCTGCTCCTACTGGAGACTGTCAGCTTTTTCACCTCCAAAGCTGGGATGTATGTGGCAAAAATAAGCCCAGGGGACTCCCCTCCACATCACTCCTCGGGTCTCAGGTTCCCTGCTGTCTGTCTGTCTTCCAGATTTGGCTTCTGTTTGTTTTATGCATAATGTGCAGGGAATTGTACTTAGCAGAAGAGAGGGGAAAGAGTGTGTCTGCACCTTCTTCCCAGAGCAGAAGTGCTTCTAGTCAGGATCTTATTCTAGAGATTCTTCTGAGTGTGAATGAACGTTGCTTCCTGGATATTATTTTAATTTAATAAAATAAAATTTTAAAAGCCCTGAGATTATGTTAATAATACTATTGTTCAGATCTTTACTGCAGTTTTGTACATGGGTGAATCTGATTAAGGGAAAAAGAAAACTCCCTTTTCAAATTTTCTCATTTAAAATAGTTTTTGTTACTCTTTGGTATCACCGAAAGTATACGCATGTTAGATTATTTTTAAAAGTGCAGCCAATGGGGAAAGTCCATCTTCCATTCCTGGGTGAATTCAGAGTCTGTGTCTGGAGATCTGCTGCTTGATAAAGGGTAATTGGCCACTGGGTCAAAGGTCAAACACAAAATAACACACTGGTTGACATCCATTCTGTAACCTCAGAATAGGCAACCGTAAGACTTCCAACTACCAGGACAAGACTCTGTTCTTGCCTGGAGAATCCCGTGGGCAGGGGAGCCTTGTGGGCTACCATCCCTGGGGTCACAAAGAGTTGGACAGGACTGAGTGGCGAGAGAAACAATAATTTGATTTAATATACAGAATACTGAGGTTGACGGCATTTCTACAAGCTTGTTTGGGAGGCCCCCACACGACAGCAGCTCAGAAAACTCTTGCTGAGTTCTTAGGACTCTTCTCCTCAGCACTATCATGAGCTCTTTCTCTTACTTTGCACCTTCAGCTCTGATGAGCTCTTCTTGGCCAGGCAGAGCTGGGCTCTCCATCTCACGGGAGTGGACATGGGCCCTGAACACGCTGTACTCGACTGTGTTCTGGATTGCCCCCAGCCTAACAGGACGGCTGGTGGAGAGAAGAAGGCATGATCAGTGGCTCTGCCTGCTGAACCGTGGCCACACCACCAGGTTAGTCCTTACCTGGTGGGGCCATTGAGATCAGGGGAGTGCTGAGTACCACATGACATCTTTCAGATGGTTTGTGTCCCACTGGGGAGGCCTGCACCTGATGCATCAAGGTGGCGCTTTTTGAACTGTGGTCCAATTCATTGGTGGACTATGAAAACAGTTTTGTGGGTTACAGTTACCACTTAGAAAAAGAATGAAGTACAGTAGTGTAGAGTTAAAGATAGATGGGTGTATTGTATGTGATAAGCTAAGAATTGTTTTATGAAACTTTTTAAAAAAAATTTATTTATTTTAGTTGGAAGCTAATTACAATATTGCAGTGGTTTTTGCCATACATTGACGTGAATCAGCCATGGGTGTACACGTGTTCCCCATCCTGACCCCCCCTCCCACCTCCCTCCCCATCCCATCCCTCTGGGTCATCCCAGTGCACCAGCCCTGAGCGCCCAGTCTCACGCATGGAACCTGGACTGGTGATCTGTTTCACCTATGATAATATACATGTTTCGATGCTATTCTCTCAAATCATCCCACCCTTGCCTTCTCCCACAGAGTCCAAAAGACTGTTCTGTAAATCTGTGTCTCTTTTGCTGTCTCGCATATAGGGTTATCGTTACCATCTTTCTAAATTCCATATATATATGTGTTAGTATACTGTATTGGTGTTTTTTTTTCTGGCTTACTTCACTCCAGTATGAAACTTTCTATTTGCTTATATCCTGATCAGTCCTTTAACCCAAGAAAAAGTTGCGTCGAAGACAGATTGACTTCTGGTCATTCCAGTTAATAATAAATTAAATAATATAGACAAAACACGTTAGCTGAATAATGCTTCCTTTTCCATCCAGCTTCACAAACGTTTATTGTACAGTTACCATGGATCTTCTTGAGATTAGAAGATCCATGACCTTTGTCCCTTGTGTGTGTGTGTTAGTAGCTCAGTCGTGACCGACTCTTTGCAACCCGTGGACTGTAGCTTGTCAGGCTCCTCCGTCCATGGAATTCTTCAGGCAAGATTACTGGTGTGGGTCGCCATTCGCTTCTCCAGGGGATCTTTCCAATCCAGAGATCAAACCTGGGTCTCCCACATTGTTTACCATCTCAGCCACCAGGGAAGCCCTTGCTGTTGAAGGCTACCAGGCTATTTGAAAAGCCAGCATATATACAGATCACTGCAGTACAGAGCAGGTCATACAGTGTGTGTGGTAGGAAAGCAAACTAAACACTAAGAGAGCACATGAGAGGGCGAGGAGGATTCCTTGTGAACCAGCACTGCTTGGTAGAAATACAGTGGGAGTCACATGTGCAATTAAAAATTTTCCAGCAGCCACATTGAAAAGTAAAAAGAAATAGATGCAATTAATTTTTAATAATTCACTTTTTAAATTCAGTATGTCCAAAATGTCATTTCAGCATATAGCTCTGTTATATTCTGCTTTCTGTGTTAAATCTTTACATTACTTTTTACAAAGTTTTCGAAGTCCATTGTGTATCAGACACTTCCAGCACACCTTAGTTCTGACCAGCCACATTGCAAGTGCTACGTGGCTGCATATGAGTAGTAACTGCTGTATTAGACAAATGCAGTTTTTTGCAGTGTAGGGGGAGCTTCATGCAAGAGAGTGCCTAGAAGGATAAGCAACACTTAACTAGACAGGTGTGGGGGAAATATATTCTACAGTGAGAGAAAAGTTTAAACAAAGATGAAATATGAGTTTGTAAAAAATATTGGGTGAAGCTCTTACTATATACCACATATATTTGGTGACCAATGCTCATATTAACTCATGTAATCTTCACAACAGCCCTTTGTGGTAATTACTATTGTTATATAGTAATCACTGTATAATTTATAAATTACAAATTTGTATACAAATATACAGGGAACAGGCGCTGGTGGTCTAGTAGCTACCAAGTAGCATGGTATGCTTACATGTATCTATCTGTCTATCTCCAAAGATACCGTGTCCCAAACCCAGGATCTGGATCTGTGAGTAAGTGAGGTTAAATGACAAAGGGAAGTTAAAGTTGCTACTCAGCTGACTTTAAGCTAGGGAGAGTACCCTAGATTTGGCAGGTGGGCCCAGTGAATCATCAGAGTCCTTTAAATGTGGGCGAGGCGGCAGAAGAGTCAGAGTGATGCCATGTGAGTGTTTGACCCACTCAGATTGGCTTAGAAGACAGAGGAAGAGGCCGGGAGCCAAGACACGTAGACTGCCTCTGGAAACTGGAACGGGCAGGGAACCAGATTCTCTCCTAGAACCTTCAGAAAGGAGCCCCTGCTGATACCTTGATTTCAGCCCAGTGAGGTCAGTGTTGGAATTCTGACCTACAGAGCTGAGATATTAAATGTATGTTGTTTTAAGCCACTAAGTCTTTAGTAATTTGTTATGTATCAATAGAAGAGTAACACACTACCATTATGTGTGGGTATTTTACCTCTTGTGGCTTGTGGTGGTGGTGGTTTAGTTGCTAAGTGGTGTCCGACTCTTGTGACCCCATGAAGTGTACCCTGCCAGGCTCCTCTGTCCATGGGATTCTCCAGGCGAGAATACCGGAGTGGGTTGCCATTTCCTTCTCCAGGGGATCTTCCCGACCCGGGAATCGAACCCAGGTCTCCTGCACTGCAGGCAGATTCTTTACCAACTGAGCTATGAGAGAAGCCTCTAATGTGGCTTGTAGCTTTAAAGAATTTTTTGTTAATTGGTAGCTGGTTACAGAATTAAGTCAAACCATTGCCTCTCTTCCTTGAATGCCCAGTTTCTTTTGCTTCCTTTTTCAAACTAGCTGACAGTTGTTTAATACTGTTGACATCGACATAACTTTTACAAGTAGGAATGTAAAAACTAGTTGGCCTCTGACTGAAACATTAGTAGTTTGGAAGTACTTGATAAAATGATTACTGTCCTTTTTAAGGCTGAGCAATCCCTACTTGCTATGTCAGGCAATCACTGATGTATGAGTTACCTTGTAGGTAAGGATACTTGGCAGTCTTTTATGTAACTTTTAACTATCAACCCCCAGAGACCACAGAGTTTACCTGTGGGTGATTAAATTGAGTAAGACAATTGATTGCTCACCCCTACAGAATAAAATCCTATTTCTTCTACCTACTGGAAAACCGTGGGAACAGCCTGGTCTACAGGTTGATTGTCATATTCTGCCTCCTTTCTGCCTACTTATTGCTACGGAGAGACACAGAACTTAGCCTCTCAACGCGTTCTGTCATTTTCCTGCGGCTGCTGAGGAGAGGGCTTCCTTAGGTTACTTCCAGGGCCCTGTGTACAGTTATATCTTCTTCTTGGATTGATCCTTTGATCATTATGTAGTGTCCTTCTTTGTCTCTTTTCACATCCTTTATTTGAAAGTCTATTTTATCTGATATGAGTATTGCAACTCCTGCTTTCTTTTGGTCTCCGTTTGCGTGAAATATTTTTTTCCAGCCCTTCACTTTTAGTCTGTATGTGTCTCTTGTTTTGAGGTGGGTCTCTTGTAGACAGCATATATGGGGTCTTGTTTTTGTATCCATTCAGCCAATCTTTGTCTTTTGGTTGGGGCATTCAACCTATTTACATTTAAGGCAATTATTGATAGGTGTGGTCCTGTTGCCATTTACTTTGTTGTTTTGGGTTCACGTTTATACAACCTTTCTGTGTTTCCTGTCTAGAGAAGATCCTTTAGCATTTGTTGAAGAGCTGGTTTGGTAGTGCTGAATTCTCTCAGCTTTTGCTTGTCTGTAAAGCTTTTGAATTCTCCTTCATATCTGAATGAGATCCTTGCTGGATACAGTAATCTAGGTTGTAGGTTATTCTCTTTCATTACTTTCAGTACGTCCTGCCATTCCCTTCTGGCCTGGAGGGTTTCTATTGATAGATCAGCTGTTATCCTTATGGGAATCCCTTTGTGTGTTATTTGTTGTTTCTCCCTTGCTGCTTTTAATATTTGTTCTTTGTGTTTAATCTTTGTTAATTTGATTAATATGTGTCTTGGGGTGTTTCGCCTTGGGTTTATCCTGTTTGGGACTCTCTGGGTTTCTTGGACTTGGGTGGCTATTTCCTTCCCCATTTTAGGGAAGTTTTCAGCTATTACCTCCTCGAGTATTTTCTCATGGCCTTTCTTTTTGTCTTCTTCTTCTGGGACTCCTATGATTCGAATGTTGGGGCGTTGCACATTGTCCCAGAGGTCCCTGAGGTTGTCCTCATTTCTTTTGATCCTTTTTTCTTTTTTCCTCTCTGCTTCATTTATTTCCACCATTTTATCTTCTACCTCACTTATCCTATCTTCTGTCTCCGTTATTCTACTCTTGGTTCCCTCCAGAGTGTTTTTGATCTCATTCATTGCATTATTCATTTTTAATTGACTCTTTTTTATTTCTTCTAGGTCTTTATTAAACATTTCTTGCATCTTTTCAATCTTTGTCTCCAGGCTATTTATCTGTAACTCCATTTTGTTTTCAAGATTTTGGATCATTTTTATTATCATTATTCTAAATTCTTTTTCAGGTAGATTCCCTATCTCCTCCTCTTTTGTTTGACTTGGTGGGCATTTTTCATGTTCCTTTACCTGTTGGGTATTTCTGTGCCTTTTCATCTTGTTTAGATTGCTGTGTCTGGAGTGGGCTTTCTGTATTCTGGAGGTCTGTGGTTCCTTTTTATTGTGGAGGTTTTACCCAGTGGGTGGGGTTGGACGATTGGCTTGTCAAGGTTTCCTGGTTAGGGAAGTTTGCGTCGGTGTTCTGGTGCATGGAACTTGATTTCTTCTCTTTGGAGAGCAATGGAGTGCCCAGTAATGAGTTTTGAGATGGGTCTATGTGTTAGGTGTCACCTTGGGCAGCCTGTATGTTGGCGTTCAGGGCTATGTTCCTGCATTGCTGGAGAATTTGCGTGATATGTCTTGCTCTAAAACTTTTTGGCTCTTGGGTGGTGGTTGGTTTCAGGGTAGGTATGGAGGCTTTTGGACGGTCACTTATTACTTAAAGTTCCATGTAGTCAGGAGTTTTCTGGTGTTCTCAGGTTTTGGGCTTAAGTCTCCTGCCTCTGGATTTCAGTTTTATTCTTCCTGTAGTCTCAGGACTTCTCCAACTATACAGCACTCCTTTCGAAGACAATGGGCTGCTTTTCTGGGCGCCTGATGACCTCAGCTAGCGATCAGAAGTTGTTTTGTGAAGTTTGCTCTGCGTTCAGTTATTCTTTTGATGATTTGTAGGAGAGAAAGTGGTCTCCCCGTCCTACTCCTCTGCCATCTTGGCTCCTCCCCCACCCAGGGTACATGCCTCTGAAAGGAGCGACGCTTCCCCCAGGCTCCTTGTTTGCGTTTTCTTCACTCTGCCTTCCCCTCTGCACTGACAAAGGGGACATGTGTTTTTTCCGTCCCACCATTATCCCATACACTGCCTTTGTCCAAGTGCTGATATTTCACGATGCTCTGCAGATACATAGATGAAAAGGATTTTTTTTAAAAGAGAAGAATTCCAGAGTTAATTACTGGCTAAATATTGGAAATAGGCGTGGGATTCTTTCATCCCCTGGGGCCATGATGACGTGAAGTGTTTATGGGTATCTTCCCTCTACCTTTAAAAGTAGAAAACTGACTTTTCCTCTTTGGTGCTGCCTTTGCCCCAGGAGCTTAGTGAATGCAAGCCTCATCTTCTAGAATTCTGTTTGTGGCTTAGGGAATGTGTGTGATTCTCCGGCATTCCTTCTTGGAGGCTCTGGGCTGTGCTGATTGCTCCTGAGCGAGGACAGGTGCTTTTTGCCTGCTCGGCAATCCTTATCTTGTGTCTAAACCTCATTTTTTACACATAAACGAGGAGATAGTGATGTTGTTTTATAGAGAGAGTTTTAGTTTTCAATTACATACTCTTCTACTTGATTTGACATTTTTAAGCAACCAGTTATGCAAAAAGGTTAAATTGATTGATTTTTACAAGAGTTTGAGTTGCAATGGGTTTCCCTGATAGCTCAGTTGGTAAAAAATCTGCCTGTAATACAGGAGACCCCAGTTCAATTCCTGGGTCAGGGAGATCCACTAGAGAAGGGCTAGGCTACCCACCCCAGTATTCTTGGGCTTCCCTTGTGGCTCAGCTGGTAAAGAATCTGCCTGCAATGTGGGAGACCTGGGTTCGATCCCTGGGTTGGGAAGATCCCCTGGAGAAGGGAAAGGCTACCCACTCCAGTATTCTGGCCTGGAGAATTCCATGGACTGTATAGTCCATGGAGTTGCAAACCCATTGCTTTTGTGAGGTAACATGAGGCCAGGAATATGGCGCACTTTCTCCTGTCTGGTCCCTGTCCCCCTCTCTGGTTGCTCTCTGCTGATGGTCATGTTCTAAACATGTCATATGTAGTGAGAGATGGCTTAGGATCATGGTCTCAGTGTACAGTCTGGAGCCAAACAGCCTGTGTGTGAATCTTAGCAACTTAGCTTCCCTGTTTTTTAGAGCTATGGATCTTGTTAACCTGTCTTTGGCTCTGTTTCCTTGTTCAAAACCAGGTATGTAATAATAGAACTTTTTCGTAAAGTAGTAGTGGTGGTGAAGTTAGTCAATACAAGTAATGGTTTAAAACAGTACGTAGAGCATAGTAAGTGCTCAGTGTTAGCTTTCTTTTCATTCACTACTTGTTTTCTTTTTCTTTTTTTACCATTCTTAAGTTATTCTTACCACATAAGAAAACATGTGTTTTCTCCTCATCTATTGGAGAAGGGAATGGCAACCCACTCCAGTATTCTTGCCTGGAGAATCCCATGGACGGAGGAGCCTGGTAGGCTACAGTCCACGGGGTTGCAAAGAGTCCGACACGACTGAGTGACTTCACTTTCACTTTCACATCTTCTAAAATAGCCTGTATTTTCACAGTCTTACTGCTTTTATGAAGCTGTCCTACAGTTTTCAGTTGGGGTTCTAACCTTGGCTATACATTGAAGTAATCTGTAGATATTACGGGCTTCCTTGGTAGCTCAGATGGTGAAGAACCTGCCTGCAATGCAGGAGACCTGGTTTGTTCGATCCCTGGTTCAGAAAGATCACTTGGGCAAAGGATTGTAGCTATTAGATACTGATGCCTGTGTCGTTGGTCTGTGCTAGATCTAGCTTGTAGAGGCTTGTGAGACTGGCTAATTAATTATATTCCCATGGAATTTTCTTTCTGGTTGTTAAAGCCCTGGTAGCTTAAAATCAGCCATGGTGAGAATATTTCCACTCCTTAAATTGGTTGCCACAGCATGCCTGTCAGTGTACTAGGGGTCTCAGTGATTTGTTTATACGGGTCTCTGAATAGATGTTGAGCCTTTCAGTAGGGTTATGTTAGTTTGCTGGGACTGATGTAACAAAGTACTGCAAACTTAAAAAACAGGCTTAAAAAACAGGAATTTGTTTTACTTCTGGAGGCTAGAAATGTAACATCAGGGTTCCAGCAGGGTTGGTTTCTTCAAGGGCTGTGAGGGAAGGCTTTCCCAGGCCTCTCCTATTGGCCTGTAGATGGCCATCTTCTTCCTACCTCTCTTTATATTGCCTTTCTTTTGTGTGTATCTCTATGTCCAGGGGCTTCCCTGGTATCTCAGCAGTAAAGAATCCACCTGTCGATGCAGGAGACGTGGGTTTGATTCTTGGGTGAAGGTCCCCTGGAGAAGGAAATGGCAACCTGCTCTAGTATCCTTGCCTGGGAAATCCCGTGGACAGAGGAGCCTGGTGGGCTACAGTCCGTGGGGTCGCACGGTCAGACGAGTGTGTGTGCGTGCTGTCGTTTCAGTCGTGTTTGACTCTTTGTGACCTCGTGAACTGTAGCCCACCAGGCTCCTCTGCCATGGGATTCTCCAGGCAAGGACACTGGCGTAGCTTGCCATGCCCTCCTCCAGAGGATCTTTGCTCCCCAAGCCAGGGGAACTCACATCTCTTGCGTCTCCTGCATTGGCAGGTGGATTCTTTACCACTTGTCTTGGGCTTCCCTGTGGCTCAGCTGGTAAACAATCTGCCTGCAGTGTGGGAGACCTGGGTTTGACCCCTGGGTTGGGAAGATCCCCTGGAGAAGGGAATGGCTACCTACTCCAGTATTCTGGCCTGCAGAATTCCATGGACTGTATAGTCCATGGGGTCGCAAAGAGTCAGACACGACTGAGCGACTTTCACTTACTTCACTTACTCTACCACTGGCGCCACCTGGGAAGCCCTGCGGAGTGAGACACGTTTACCAACAGAGCATGAACACGAGGTGTGTCCAGACTTCCCCCTTTTACAAGGACACCGCTCATACTGAACTGGGGCCTACCTGCTGACATCACTTCAGCTTGATGACCTCTGTAAGTGCTCTGTCTCCAAATAAGCTGACATTCTGAGGTACCGGGGTTAGGACTTCCACATCGGGCTTCTAGGAGGACACAGTTCAACCCATAACACACAGCAGGGACCTCCTTTTCTCTTTTTTCCCCCATTTATTCCTGTAGTGAAGATTTGTTGCATTGAAAGGGAAACATCAGTTAGTTATTCATTATACTATGAATTGCAGATTGTCAATTTGTTGATTTTTTTTCATTTAGGTTTTTTTCTTAATTTATTTTAATTGAAGGATAATTGCTTTACAATATTGTGTTGGTTTCTGCGTACATCACCGTGAATTAGCCATAAGTATACATATGTTCCCTCCCTCTTGAACCTCCCTCCAGATTTTTTTTTTTTGAAGCAGCTTTTTCTGGGGATAATATCAGAGTTTGGTATTCGAGGGGAAAAACATTAGTTTAGGAAGATTGCTTGTTTTAGGTTTTCTCTGGCAGGCTTGAGCTTGTTAATGACCTCAAAAGGCATATGATCCGAGTGAAACTGTCTTGATTTTGTGTCTGTCAATGAGAGAATGTTTTTAATCATGCATGAAAAAAAAATTGAGATGACTTTCCACTAATCTGAGAATGTTTTAATGCTTATCATTCTCTCCAGAATTCTATAAGATGATTGAGTTCTCAGAAAGTAGGGTTTTGTTTGCTTTTCTTAAAGGCATATAATATCAGATAATGATTTTGTGATTTTTGTGACTGCAAAAAATGTCTCTCAGTCACAGAAAGTATAAATTAATTTGTAAAAATTAGCTTGGTATTAGGATGATTGTATGTATGTAAAATAGTGGTTGACATTTAAACTGTGATCATCTCAATGCTTGTAAATATGGAATGTACTTTTTAAAGTTAAATGTTTTTCTTCAAAAAGAAGTTCTTTGCACCATTGGTTTTTGCTGAATAAATGCTAGAATTAGGATCTTATTCCAAAAATGTATTTGAAATACACATTTGCATAGGAATTTGTTGGTCTAAATGTTCAGTACAATTGCTCAGTCGTGTCCCACTCTTTGCAACCCCGTGGACTGCAGCACGCCAGGCTTCCCTGTCCATCACCAATTCCCGCAGCTTGCTCAAACTCATGTTCATTGCATCGGTGATGCCATCCAACCATCTCATTCTCTGTCGTCCCCTTCTCCTCCTGTCTTCAGTCTTCCCTAGCATCAGGGTCTTTTCCAGTGAGTCAGTTCTTCACATCAGGTGGCCAAAGTTTTGCAATTTCAGCTTCAGCATCAATCCTTCCAATGAATATTCAGGACTGATTTCCCTTAGGATTGACTGGTTGGATTTCCTTACAGTCCAAGGGACTCGCAAGAGTCTTCTCCAACACCACAGTTCAAAAGCATCAATTCTTCGGCGCTCAGCTTTCTTTATAGTTCAACTCTCACATTCATACATGACTACTGGAAAAACCATAGCTTTGACTAGATGGACCTTTTTCGGCAAAGTAATGTCTCTGCTTTTTAACATGCTGTCTAGGTTGGTCATGGTTTTTTTTTTCAAGGAGCGAGTGTCTTTTACTTTCATGGCTGTAGTCACCATCTGCAGTGATTTTGAAGCCTAAGAAAATAAAGTCTCTCACTGTTTCCATTGTTTCCCCATCTATTTGCCATGAAGTGATGGGACTGGATGCCGTGATCTTAGTTTTCTGAATGTTAGCTTTAAGCCAACTTTTTCACTCTCCTCTTTCACTTTCATCAAGAGACTCTTTAGTTCTTCTTCACTTTCTGCCATAAGGGTGGTGTCATCTGCATATCTGAGGTTATTGATATTTCTCCTGACAATCTTGATTCCAGCTTGTGCTTCATCCTGTACTCTGCATAGAAGTTAAATAAGCAGGGTGACAATATACAACCTTGACATACTCCTTACCCAATTTGGAACCAGTCTGTTGTTCCATGTCTGGTTCTAACTGTTGCTTCTTGACCTGCATACAGATTTCTCAGGAGGCAGGTCAGGTGGTCTGGTGTTCCCATCTCTTTAAGAATTTTCCACAGTTTGTTGTGATCCACACAGTCGAAGGCTTTGGTGTAGTCAATAAAGCAGAAATAGATGTTTTTCTGGAACTCTCTTGCTTTTTTGATGATCCAGTGGATGTTGGCAATCTGATCTCTGGTTCCTCTGCCTTTTCTAAGTCCAGGTTGAACATCTGGAAGTTCACGGTTCATGTACTGTTGAAGCCTGGCTTGGAGAATTTTGAGCATTACTTTACTAGCACGTGAGATGAGTGCAGTTGTGTGGTAATTTGAGCATTCTTTGGCATTGCCCTTCTTTGGGATTGGAATGAAAACTGACCTTTTCCAGTCCTGTGGCCACTGCTGAGTTTTCCAAATTTGCTGGCATACTGAGTGCAGCACTTTCACAGCATCATCTTTCAGGATTTGAAATAGCTCACCTGGAATTCCATCACCTCCACTAGCTTTGTTTGTAGTGATGCTTCCTAAGGTCAATGTTCAGATTTCTTTATAGAACATTTTCAGCTATAAATTATATATGGCAAATATCAAAAGCTTTAATTTTTAATCAGCTTTAATCAAGTATAATTTACATGCAATACAATTTACACAATTTAAGTGTATGAGTCAAATCAATTTTGAAAAAATATATACATCAGTGTAACCACCGCCCCAATTAAGATATAGAACATTTCCCTCTTCCCAGAAAGTTCTCCCTGTCTCCACCTCCTACTCCAAACAAATACTGCCTGGTTAGACTGTTACAGAGTTTCACATAGATGGGATCATTACAGTATGCATTGTTTTATGTACAGCCCCTTACAGCATAATACCTATGAGTGTGTCAGTAGTTTGTTCCTTTTTATTGTTCAGTAGTATTTGTACAGAATTTGTTTATCCATTCACTTGCTAAACATTTGAGTGTTTACAGAATTTGTTTATCCATTCACTTGCTAAACATTTGAGTGTTTGCCTGTTTGCAGTAAAGCTGCTAAGCACATTGGTATTCTAGTCTTCTTATGGACATATGTTTTTTTTTTTGAGTAAATACCTAGGAGTGGACTCTCTGGGCTGTGTTGGTAAGTATATATTTAACTGTATAAGAAACAGCCAAACTTTTAATTTTATTTATTTCTGGCCGCACTGGGTCTTTGTTGGTGTGCATGAGTTTCCTCCAGTTGCAGAGAGCAGGGGCTACTCGCTAGTTGTGGTGCATAGGCTTCTCGTTGCCATGGCTTCTCTTATGGACCGTGGGCTCTAGAGCATGGGCCTAGTTGCCTTGCAGCATGTGGAATCTTCCCGGACCAGGGATCAAATCTGTGTCCCCTGTGTTGGCAGGTGGATCCCTAACCACTGGACCACCAGGGAAGCCCAGCAAAGTCTTAGTTACCCAATTATATGCTCTCATCAGCAGGATATGAGAATTATAGTTGCTCTATATCTTTGTCCTTGGTGTTGACATGGTTTTTAATTTTAGCCATTCTAGTGACGCAGCAGCAGCAGCAGCAGCAGTGAGTGCAAAGTAGTGTCTCACTTTTTATTTTAACTTACTTTTTCTTTTTTGATCACCAATGATGTTTTCATACACTTCTTTTGCTCATTAAGGAGGAAAATGGGTTTCTCTCCTGCAGTATTGGTGGGAATGTAAATTGGTGCAGCCATTATGGAAAACAGTATGGAGCTTCCTTAAAAAGCTAAGAATAGAATTGCAGTATGATCTAGCAGGCCCATTCCTGGGCATATATCTAGAGAAAACTCTAATTTGAAAAGACACATGCTTTTGTTCTTAGCATCACTATTTACAGTAGCCAAGACATGGAAACAACCCTCAATGTCTGTCAACAGATGAATGAATAAAGAAGATGTGGTGCA
The DNA here is from genome assembly GCF_033118175.1 of Dama dama. NCBI lineage: Eukaryota > Metazoa > Chordata > Mammalia > Artiodactyla > Cervidae > Dama > Dama dama. The sequence goes on from NC_083689.1 coordinate 82,226,711, forward strand.
TATATAAAATGGAATATTACTCAGCCATAAAAAAGAATGAAATAATGTTATTTATAGCAACATGGATGGACCTAGATTATCAGAGATTATCACACTAAGTAAAGTCAGTCAGAAAGGGAAAGACAGATACCATATGATACCACTTATATTGTTGTTCAGTTGCTAAACTGTTTCCACTTCTGCAAGCCCATGGACTGCAGCACGCCAGACTCCCCTGTCCTTCACTATCTCCTGGCGTATGCTCGGTCACTCAGTCATGTCTTACTCTTTGTGATCCCCGTGGACTGTAGCCTGCCAGGCTCCTGTGTCCCTGGGATTTCTGAGGTGAGAATACTGGAGTGGGTTAACATTTCCTTCTCCAAGGGATCTTCCTGGTTCAGGGATCGAACCCACATCTCTTGCATCTCCTGCATTGGCAGGAGGATTCTTTACCACGAGCGCCACCTGGGAAGCCCTCACAATCTCCTGGAGTCTGCTCCAGTTCATGTCCATTGAGTTATTGATGCCGTCTAACCATCTCATCCTCTGCCCATTATATGTGGAATCTAAAATGTCATACAAATAAACTTATTTACAAAACAGAGAAAGACATACAGATGCAGAAAACAAATTTGCATTTACCAAAGGGTGGGAGTGGAAGAGGGATAAATTAGGAGTTCGGGATTAATGGATACAAACTGCTTTATATAAAATAGATAAACAACAAGATCCTACTGTATAGCACAGGGAACTATATTCAGTGTCCTGTAATACACTGTGATGGAGAAGAATATGGGAAAAGATATGAATATATGCGTGTGGGTTGGGGTTCTCAGTCGTGTTTGACTCTTTGCAACCCCATGGACTATAACCCGCCAGGCTCCTCTGTCCATATTTCTCAGACAAGAATACTGGAGTAGGTTGCCATTTCTGACTCTAGGGGATCTTCCCAACCCAGCCTGGACCCATGTCTCTGTGTCTCCTACATTGGCAGGTGGTTTCCTCACCACTGTGCCACCTGGGAAGCCTGAAATCATTTAAACATGCACATATATTCCGCTCTTTTTCAGATTCTTTTCCCATATAGGTCATTACAGAGTGTCGAGTAGAGTCTCGGTGCGGTACAGTAGGTCCTTATTAGTTATCTATTTTATATATAGTAGTGTGTCTATACCGAGGTTATCAGTTTTAGAGTTTAGCAGCCTTTGTTAATTTTTCTAATGCTTTAAAATTAATCCATATCTTTTGTTTTCTCATTTTTAAAAATTAAAAAAAATTTGATTTATTGGAATACAGTTGCTTTACAATGTTGTTCGTTTCTGCTGTACAGCGCAGTGAATCAGCTCCATGTGTGTACGTGTATACACACATCCCCCTTCTCGGTTCTCCTTCCCACTCCCACTCCTCATCCCACCTCCTCTAGGTCACCACAGAGCACCCAGCTCAGCTCTCTGTGCTGTAGCAGATGCCCACTGGCTGTCTGTTTTACACGTGGTGGTGTGTATGTCACTCCCAGCCTTCCAATTCGTCCCATCCCCTACCTGCCCTGTGTCTGTTCTCTGTATCTGCATCTCTATTCCTGCCTTGCAGGTAGGTTCATCTGTACCATTTTCTAGCCTCCACATATATGCGTTAATATACAATATTTATTTTTCTTTTTCTGGCTTACTTTACTCTGAAGACTGCTATTTAAGTGACCCTTCAAGTGACTTCTTTTGTTTCTCCCTGTTTAATGAAAATGGTTTGTGTCTATTTTGGGGAGGGGCAGTAGTTTCTGAAATCCCACCTTAGCTTTTCCTCAGCTTCATCCCTGGAGTGAAAAAGGTGCCGTTAGAAACACATCTTGGGAGCTACTGAGAATATTTCTCATTGCTGACATGTTCTTTCCTTTGTGCCTGTCCTGCCCAGTTCCATCTGTTTTTAAAGCTCTCTCTTTTCCCCTTGTTGAAGCTGAAACTCCAATACTTTGGCCACCTGATGCGAAGAGCTGACTCATTTGAAAAGACCCTGATGCTGGGAAAGATTGAGGGCAGGAGAAGAAGGGGACGACAGAGGATGAGATGGTTGGATGGCATCACTGACTCGATGGAAATGAGTTTGGGTAAACTCCAGGAGTTGGTGATGGACAGGGAGGCCTGCCATGCTGTGGTTCATAGGGTCGTAAAGAGTCGGACACGACTGTGTGACTGAACTGAACTGAGCTGAACTGAACTGAACTTTTCCCCTTGAGCACGTGACTACTGCTATCTTTCATTCTTAAGTAGCAGTGAGAATATTAATAATAATAGCAATAGCTAACAGTAGGTATTAGGTACCTATTCTAAGGGCTTTATATTTATTGACTGAGTTAATCTTCACAAACCCTTATGAGGGAGCTACTGTTCTTTTAATACAGATTTCCAGGAAACTGAGGCCTAAGGCTATTAAGTCTAGGTTATCTCACTAGTAAGTGGCAGAACTGGGATTTGACCCAGACTTCTGGGTTCTGACGCACAGGCTCAGAACCATTCCATTATACGGCTTCTCAGAAAAAACACACAGAGAAGCAACCATTCCCTTCCTTCACCTCTGCTGCTTCTGGATTTCAAAAGGAGTAATGTTATAGCACAGTTGACATTATTTTGGTTAATATTCCATGAAACTTTCATTCCTTTGTAATGCATATTACGGTTTGTATTTCTATCTCTGGCAATAAAGTTCTTGACAAAAAGCATGTGGGCTTCAAACAAAGTAACTTTATTTCTGAAGGTATTACTTTACAAGCCTATTTCTGAAGGTATTACTTTACAAACCACAGTCCCACGGGTCCAGTAGAAAGCACAGGTCATCCTGGCATGTGGTTATTCTTCTGGGAAAGCTTCTTAGAGGAGGTGAGTCTTGGCTGGCTTGTTAAGTAAGAATGTGTGCACAGGGCCGTGGTATGTGGAGATGGGTGGTAAAAAGATTCATGATTGGGATAGACTGAAAGATTAAGAAGGGATGGAGGTTTTAAAATACTGTTCCCTGGGAGTTCATCCTTGGGGAAGATTTCCAGGGTCAGGGAAGAAGAGCTGTTTATGACTTTAGACAGAAATGATGCCTTCTCTAGGCCCCTGGACTTTCTGCCCCCTTTTCCTCATCTTTCCAGCTCCCCAACTTTGAGCACTCTAATTCTCTTTATTTTGCTAACCTCATTGCAGATAGAAGTGCTTTCCTTCAGGTTAGCAATTTCCAGATTAGCAATTTTTTGATGGCGTGTTACCTGTTTTTTGTGTTTTTTCCCCCTTAAAGTAACTACTAATGTAAAAGAAAAAGTAAAACCAGAAGATTTTCTTGAAAAGACAAGAGTTTAGCTAGTGTAGACGTCTTCCCTTAAGATAAGATCTCCTGCCTTAGTCTTTTGAACAGCAAGCACAGCTGCCAGACTTGGTTACTCCCTGGACCTTAGGCCTTCTCTCTGCCTGAGTCCCCATAGGGTTTACACAGTGAGCGAGGAAATTCTCAGTCCTTCGTCTTGCTCCCCAGCTGGCCTGTCCTCTGGGGACATGTCCTAGTGTTTCTTTACCTCAGCTCTTTCTAATCCTGCAGGGGCTTGGCCGTAAACCTGCTTTTACTTTCTAGCCCCCAGCAATAACTTGGCAAGGGTCCTTCTCCCTCTGCATGGTGGGGAAGGGGGGTCGTCTTGGTCGCTAGAATCTCTGAGTTACGCTCTGTCTCCCTCTCGGTTGGGGCTGGAGCAGCCTCACCAGCTGAAATCAGATTGGGTTTTTCTCACTTGCGTTTGTTGCCCTCTTTAAGACGCTGTCTGTGAGATTGTGTCTGCCTCTTTCTCTGGACAGTGAAAGACTCCTTTTTGACTAAAACCCTATACTCTCTACTGAGTTCTTACTGAATTTTTAAAAGTAGGAAATGAGCATCTTGGTTCACATCAGTGAAGAGCTTGAAGGTAGACTGGAATTAGGCATGGCTGGGTTTACGAGCGCTTCTCCTTGGTCCCTCACTCTGGTTTGGCCAGCGGCTCATGTTCCACAAGGTGGCAGGATGGCGGCGGCCACTCCCTTTCCTGAACTCCTAGCCTTCCGGGTTCAAGTCCAGGGAAGCGGACAGACGGCTTCCGGGAGCGCCGATGTAAATCCGGGTTCCTCCTTTTTTCTCTCTTCTTCATAAACAACTTAATTTTTAATAAGTAGTGTATTCTAATGGTTCAGAAATTTAAAATTCTTAATGTGGGATGAAAAGCTTTTCTTCTATCCTGTCGTTTTTATCTTTAAGTAGCTCTCTTTGTCTTGTTATAATGGTTTTTGTCCTGAATTTTACCTTGTCTGATAACAAAATCTTGTCCCATGCTTTCTAAAAAAAATTTGTATTAGCCTAATATATTCATCTGGGCAATTTTTTCCATCTATCCATTTCTACCCCTTCTGAATTATTTTAAATTTTGTTCCTATTGATAGTGTAGAAGGTTTTTCTATCTTATAATCCAGTCTGAGATTAATTTTCTTTAAATAGGTGAGTTTAACTCACATTTGTTGTCATGGCAGATATATGTGATATTAGCTTGCCTGTATTTAATTTTCTTTTTTTTTAATATCTTTCAAAGAATCTTTCACTGTGTGATATGTTTTCCTTGCTGTTCTTCTGGGGTTATTCTGGTATTTTTGTTCTAGTGGTTGTCTTTATAATTTGACATTATGCCCTCTGTCTTCTAAGAAAGTGGTGATAGTTCCCTATTATGAGCAGTGATAAAGTTAATGAATTTCATCCTAATATGAACATCGTAACTATGTTACATGGTCTGTTTTATTTAATCTCAACCTCTATTGCATTCTGTTTTCAGAGGACAGAATTTAATCACTCAGCAAGCTTGGAACTCAGTCTGTATTGTTATTATCAGTAAATACACTGTCAGAAGAAGCCTTGAGTTTTCCTAGAGTAGATTATCAGCCTTTAATAAGGCTTTTTTAATCTATAAAAATGATAGTTTCTAAAGTCAGCATAGATCATAAAATTGGTAAGCTGACATTTGGTCGCAATTACATTATCAAAACATTATCAAAACCTTTGTAGGTAGTACTCAACACCAGAAAATTACCAGTTTTATGTCCAAGTTGACTTTAAAAAGTTCCTCGATCTAAAGCTCCCCCTCTTTTTTAGCATGGACTCCGCACTTGTTGAGAGTCTTATCACCACTTAACTTTTCAAATACAGTATATTTGGCAACTGACAGGCATGTAACATACAAAAAGGAATTTTTAAAATTGGAAATCTTAAGACAGTCCAGCTTTGCCTGCCCCATGTAATGACTGAGACTCCTCGCGTGTTGACATTAGTCCTCCCGTCCAGCCCAGAGGGGCGGTTGCCTCCCAGGTCCTGGAGGAACACAGCTTCTGCGGCCTCTTCTCCTTTTAGAAGGCGTCAACCCCTGGTCACAAACAGCCTCTTAAGAGGGTGGGAAGATGTTTTTTTGTTTTTGTTTTGTTTTTTAATCATTTTTAAAGTCCTGTGTCAATTACTTGACCATAGTTGACTTCCTTACTGTTTATTTTGGTGAAAAGATATGACTGCCCACCTCTAATAGAGCAGCTAAAACATGGACTGCCTTTGGAGAAGATTTACATTTCCACTTTGTACTCTAGGCCTGTGATAGTCACCAGTATTTTTCATATAGATGAGTGTTTATGGTCTGCACTTTGCCTGTGGATCACCCCCAAAACACTGCTGAAAATATCCTCTCTCCCCCAGCTTCCTGCTGAATTCACATGGAATTCAATTCAGATTGAATTCAGATTGAATACATTTAGGGTGTGGCATCTGTGCTTTTAATGTTTGTTGCTGGTGTTTCTCACCCAGGTATTTCTGCAGGCTGCCGTTGGAAGAAACCAAGATCGACAGTTCTCTTCTGAATATAGAAATTTTACTAATATCTAGTTTGACAAAATTCTCTGGCTGGATATTACTCTTTATGTATACAGGGTTTCAGGAAGGCTTTTGTTTCGAAGATACAGTGATTTGATTTTACCATAAAAAGAAAAAAATCTAGGAAACCACAGATTAGAGATTTCACATATAACTCCAACCAGTTTGTGGGGGGAAAAAAGCATGTAGGAGGGTATTTAACATACAGATTGCAAAATGTTGAATTTAACACTCTTGTAATGCTTCCATGGAAAGCCTTAAGGATAACTGACAAGTCATTTTTTATCAGATTTAATGGGTTTCTAAATTCTTATCTGCTTCTCGAACAAAATGTTAATTAGAACAGTAATTGAGTTACCAGCTGCCTCGTGTGTTCACTCTAGGAACTTGTATAGAAACACTGTGGGACTCATGTAAGGTCACTCATTGCTGTTTGAGTGGCTAAATAACTTTGCAGCAGGCTTCTAAAAATTCAGGTATTAACAGAGTCTATAGGAAGATAAAAATTGACAAGAGATTTGCAATAGTTAGTCTGATACTTCCTCCATTGGATTAAGGTGGAAAAATCCTCTTCAGCACCACAGATGGGGGAAAATCCTCCCTTTAAGATTTCTTTCTGAAGCAGCTGATGCCTGTCTAGTTTTATAGTAGAACAGAAAAAGCCTTTGGAGCTAGGTATGCTGGCACAGGCATTCTGGGGGAAAAAAAACTAAGAAATCAAGTTTATAACTTTATTTAAGCAATACAGAGCATCATTACAAGTATAATATATTCCAGGAATGCAGGGTTCATTCAGCATTAGGAAATATGAATAATATGAGGTTAAGTGAGAGGAAACCATATAATCATTTTAACACCTGTAAAAAGAATATTAGGTAAGATTCAGTAATCATTTATGACTAATTTTTTTCTTTTTGCAAAAACTGGAAAACTTACCAAACCTTTGCCTAACGAGTCATTTACTCCAAAACCCACAGCAAATATCATGCTTAAGAGTTGAAACTTTGGAAGCATTCCCATTAGGTTCAGCAAGAAACTAAGGATGCCTGTTGGCATTACCTTTGTTCAACATAGCCCTGAAGGTCTTAGCTCGTAGTGTAATGAGATTGGAAAAAGAAATGAAAAATAGAAATTTTTTTCTTGCAGGTGATATTAATATATACACAGACAATATAAGAAAAATGTGTTTAGCATAGTTGCTACATATAAGAATTTGTGTTCATGTACACTAATGATAAGCTTTTTGTAAATATAATAGAAGAAAAGATTCCCTTCATAGTATTTTTAATCTAAGAGTGAGCACAACCAAAGATACATATAATATGGAGAAAATAATGGAACAATATTGTTAGATATAAAAGACATGAATAAGTAGAGATCTTATGCCATCTTTAACAGTGGGATCTCTTAATTTGCTAAGATATCATTTCTCTCTAAATTAGTTCATTGCAATCCAGTCAAAAGCCCAATAAGATTTTTGTGAAACTTGACAAAATGAACCTAAAATTTTAAAGAAGATCAAAAGCCCAGAAGTAATGAAGACAATCTTGAAAAACAAGGTGGGGGCCTTGCCACAGATATTGATACCAAGCCATGGAAATTACAATACTATGGCCCTGATACAGAAATAGACAAAAAGATCAGTAGAATAGGATAGAAGCTAGAAACAGTGTCACACATACATAGAAATGTGGGGGCAGTATTATAAATCAGTAGTAAAAGATGGGATGTTTTATAGATGGCGCTTGGTCACTAATTGATAATCATATGGAAAATAAAAGTGTATTTTCAACTTCACACCATCCCCCCAAATAAATTCGGATTAATTAAATTTGAATGACAAATCTTAAAAGTCTACTCAAATAAAAGAAATAATTGAAAATATAAAAAGAAGCATGTCTGGCTTTATGTTCAAATCTTGGAAATATAGTACTGAGTGCAAAAGCAAGTTGTAGAAGTGTGAGTATAATAAAGTATTGCTTATATAAAATTTAAAACATGAAACAATACACTGTATCGTGTAACGATGCTAAAATATGTTGTAAAATATAAAAACATACATGGTGGTGATATACACCAAGTTGATAGTAGCATTTACTTCTTTTTTTTTTAAATTTTTTTTTTTTTGCATTTACTTCTAAAGATGGTAGATGAATATGACTGAAGAGGGACGTGTGCAGGATATATCTGTATCATTTTTTAGATAAAAATATTCTAAATAACATGTGGCAAAATATTAACATCAAGTGAATGTCCAATAGTAAAGAAATGGTTGTATAAATTATGGCTTTTACATACTATCAGATACTTTTTAGCCATTAGAAAGAATGAGTTGTATCTAGGTCACTTTATATGGAGGGAATTCCAAGAGTTGTTACTTAGAGAAAACAAGATACAGGAAAGTTTGTATAAAGTCGCTTGATTTTTATGAAACAGCGTATGTGTGAGTATATATGTATATGACATACTTGTGTATGACTATATGAACATGAAAAAAATGAGAAAGGATTCCTCCTAGGTTGTAACCGTGGCTTGGGAGTGAGGTGATTAGGAAAGGAGAAGTGGGAGGGGAAAGGGGAGTCAAGCAAAATAGGAAATGGATGAGACAGTGTACTGTCAGCATGGATGATGATTTGATGATTTTGTTTATGTACTTAGATGAGCATTTATACATACATATATGCATATTTTTAAAGAAGTGTAGAACCACTTAAGTAAAGAGTGGGAGTTGACCTAAGAGGAATTTACTATATTTGACTGGGGAGGCTGTGGTAGAAGAAATGGACTTAGCACAGAGCCAACCAGACAAACATGCCTTTTCGAGGAAAGAAATACTCAGTGATGTGTTCTCTTGTTAGTGGCTTTAAACAAATGATGCAGTTAAATTGATTGCTTTTCCATTTTTCTCTCTTTCGTGTTTATTAAAGTACCTGACTGTAATTTTAATAAGTTCTTGATAATAGTATGTTTAGAGTACTCACTATGTGCAGGTGATATAAAATACCAGTAGTTAAAGTAATAGTATTTTATGAAATGTGGACTTTTGACAGGGAAACCTTAGATCTTTTTTTTTTTCATCTTGGTGAAGAATAATGAATGAGTATTTATTTTGGTCAGGTCAAGGCCTGAATACAGACAGTTCAAGATTATGTATAATTATTTTTAAAATTTTCGTTTTTTTTCTTTCAGTGTGCGGGATGACAGAATTCGAGTAGAAAGGATGAAGAATGTGTATTTTGAGTACAGCCATGCTTTCCAAGAGGTTACAGAATTTTATGCAAAAGATGCAGTCGACATTAAAGGTAGATATTTTATACATGTTAGCCATATGTCCTCAAATGTTACTGAGCTGAGATTTGGATAAAGGTGCAAATTTGACTTAAAGGCTAGTGAAAGGTAGGTAGTTATTGATAAACAACTGGAAGAAGCAGAGGAAAGAGTTCACTGTTCTTACACTCATCAGAGGCATAACTGCAGTTGCTTTTTGTAGTTATGACCATTTTGGTAATGTGATGTTTTTGACATATTCAGAAGTGTAACAAGTTAATTACTGAGTCATCTTCCTTCTTTCTTCCCTTAAAAGGTGGCCATGATTTTCCTTGCAGTTTTATAAAATGTGTGGATAAATCTCCTAAGGAAGGCTAGCACTTCTAAATATTAATGCCCAGAATTAAAATACCAGAACATTATTGACAGCGTCTTAATAGTTTGAATCCACTATTTGTCTAATTCACATTTCCTCAGCCAAATATCTGTTTGATTTGGTCTGCCACCCCTCATTCTTGCCAGTCCAGCTTATGTTAAGATCCATTTTTATCCTGTTGCAAAGCTTTCACCCTTGGACCAACCTCCCCCAGCTCCCCCTTAGGCATCAGTGTCTTATTGGCATTTTCCCCCATCCTTTTTAATCTCATGGTGTCTTGGCCAATGCCAAGAGATCATCAAATTGTGCTCAACTAAAGACAAGACTAAGTCACAAAACTACCATAAGCCACTCTTGGCATCCAGTTCACCTAGAATCACATAGGACAGGAAATCCAGTTTGCTGGCACAGCACCGTTTCTCTTAGCAGAGGAGTCCTCTCCATCTCTGCAGCAGGCCATAGGGCGCTGAGCTTCCCGGCATCCTCTAGTGACAACTCAGCTGCAAAGAAAGCAGGTGGATGCAGGATCTGCTACAGGAAGCCTTAGCTCTTGCTGGAATTTCTCCAAAGGACATACCAAGTTCAAAGAGTCAGTGTACTGAAGGAAGGCCAAAATTCTAGAATCAAGTAATTCCTCTCCTAGTCTGGATGCAGTTTCCTGATTTCAGGTCATTTCCGCCATATGCAATGCTACCTCATAACACATTGGCATTTCATTTTTATCAGGTTTCCTGGGGAACACAGCTGGGCAGTCAAAAGATGAAATTCTCAATAGAAGAGAAAAGAATTAATTCTTCATTTACACCTTGTTTTTACAAAAAGCTATGTTGAAAGTAATATATTTTACATTACAGATTTGTAAAGAGTATCTTATAATTTTTTCTAAAGGTAGTAAATACCTACTGCAAAAAAAAAAAAGATCAAAACATAGTTGTGTATAAGGAAAAAGGTAAAAGTCCCTCCTGTCAAATTCTCAAGAATTTTTTGATATACAGGTCTACACATGAGCATGCATGATTCTTTATTTTTATTAAATATGACTTGGATTTATTATTTCAACTAATTTTTATTGAATGCCTATTAAAAGCATTGTTTATACTTTAAGAAATTAAACCAAAATTCCTGCCCTTCTGGACTTTTTTAGTCTAGTGGAAGGAGGTGTACAGTAAAATAGTGTTTGAAGGTGATGAGTTCTTTAGAGAAAGGCAGGGAAGGTCTTCCCTGGTAGCTCAGTGGTAAAGAACCCACCTGCCAGTATAGGTCCTGTGAGTTTGATTCCTGGTCTGGGAAGATCCCCACGTGCTGCAGAGCAGCTAAGCCCCTGCCCCACAACCACTGAGCCTGTGCTCTAGAATCTGGGAGCCGCAACTGCTAAGCCCACGTGCCTTAACTACTGCAGCCTGCGCACCCGAGAGCGCGTACTCAGCAACGAGAAGCCATCGCAGCAGAGGAGCCTGTGCATCACAACTAGAGAGTAGCTCCTGCTTGCAGCAACTAGAGAAAAAGCCCACGCAGCAGGAAAAAGCCCAGAACAGCCAAAACTAAATAAACAAACACATTTTAAAGAGAAGAAAGACAGGGAAGGGGCGAGTTTTTAAATGTAGTGGTGAAGGAAGACCACGCTGAGAAAATGGCAATTGAATGAAGATGGAACAAAGATTAGAGGGGCTAAGGGGGAAAACCTTATGGATGAGTGAAGAAACAGCTTTTCAGGCAGAAACAACAGTAAGTACAGCGTATCTAAGTGCCTGGTGTGTTTAAAGAATGTCAGGGAGCCTCGGTGCTGGTACGGAGTAACTAAGGAAGAGACTGTTGGGAGGTAAGCTCAGAGATAAAAGGAGATGGAGAGTAGGTTTTGTAGGGACTTTTAGATCCCTTTGAACTTGAGCCACATCTCTCAGTGAGTTGAGAGATGTTGCAGGATTTGAAAGCAAAGTAATCTAATGATAGGATGTACGTTTTAAAAAGGATTCCCCTGCCTGTTCTGTTAAGAATGCCTGATAGGGCACAGGGACAAAGGTGGGAGACCAGATGGGAAGCTAACGGGAAAGTCCTTCCCAGTAGTAGGTGCATACCAATCTAGAGGTGCTGAAATTTATTTATCTATTAATAATACCCTATTGATATTCAACTAGGTTTTCTGTAATTTTTTACTACTATGAAAGATTTTTGAACTCACTTCCTTGTATACACATCTTTAACAAGCATTTTGGAGTACTTCTGGGTCAAAGCAGATGAGCATCTTACACTTTGAAAATACTTGCTCCCTTGCTTTTGAAAGAAGGTTCATCCACCATCAGAAAATTGCCCTTTTTCCATACTCTAGGTATTTATAATCTTCTGTATTTTCCAAAGGGTAATTTCAGGAGTTAAGCATCTAAATGATTATTTCAATAATTATAAACAAAATTTTATTTCACTTAATGTTTGTTTTCAAAAATGATGAATAATAATTTTGATGAAGGTATATATTCTGTTTTTTAGATTCTCAAAGTTTTTCTGACATCATTAACTTGGAGAAGCCTGTGATTTGCTCTTTGGCTGCCGTAATAAGATACCTCAAAGAGTTTAACTTGGAAAAGGTGCTTTCCAAACCCAAGTAAGTGCTTTCTGAAAAAATTTTAAGAAGTGTGGGGTTATATTTAAAAACATTTCTTAAATTGAATTTGGTAAGTACTATACTCAGTTACCTGCTCTCGATGGAATACTGTATTCTGGGGCAAGAGTGACCTGTGTGGTATTGTTGCTGAGGAATATTAAAAATGTTAGTTGACATAAAAAATTAATAGAAGGCTTAAGAATTGGGTCAGTTTGTATTCATGATTGCTATTGAATGTATTATAGGATTGAGCACAGAACTGTGCTTCATATTAAAGCACAGTTAATTGACAAGTAGTATTAAGAAGGGGTATTTAAGAGCGTTCATAAAACTTCATCACCTTTCTTATTCTTGATTTCAGTTCTTATTTCACAGACCATAAAGTTGAAGATAAAGAGGATAGCCACTAACATAGACAGCTTTTTAAAAGAGTGATTAACTTTGTAGAGTTGAGAGATTTAAAAGCTGGCAATTGACCTTCTAAGAAAGTGCTAGCTTAAAAACTAGTGGGAAAAAAAAGGGTAACAGAATAATTTTCTTGTCTTTCCATATTCTAACTTTACTGGCCTCTTACCTTTGGCTCTGTGAAGAACTATCATGTATCATATTGATCCTGGGTAAGTAAGCTGCTTCCTCTTCTGCAGAGATGGAGTGGACAGATAGGAGCTGTCTCAGTAAAATATCATTAGGTACCAAGATTGGGAAGTCCTTGTCTTTGTCTATTTTAACCCCACCCCTAAAGCAATGCACTTCTGAGACTTCTACCCAGTGTCCCAAGTATTTTGAAGTTCTCATTTCTGTTCTCATTCGGAGAAGGCAATGGCAACCCACTCCAGTACTCTTGCCTGGAAAATCCCATGGACGGAGGAGCCTGATAGTCTGCAGTCTCATGAGGTTGCGAAGAGTTGGACACAACTGAGTGACTTCACTTTCACTTTTCACTTTCATGCATTGGAGAAGGAAATGGCAACCCACTCTAGTGTTCTTGCCTGGAGAATCCCAGGGACGGCGGAGTCTGGTGGGCTGCCGTCTATGGGGTCGCATAGAGTCGGACATGACTGAAGTGACTTAGCAGCAGCAGCAGCAGCCATTTTCATTAGTTGGCGAACAAACTGTACTAAGCCATATGTGAACCCTGGTCCTTGTTCATCCTACTGTTTCTTGTGATCTCATGTGACGTCCTCCACAATTTAAGGATCAGGGCTTGGCCAAAGACTTGAGCGCACCCTTCCGCATCTCTCTGTGTGCATCTCGGTCATCTCTGACATTCTGTCTCAGTTTCTACTTTCCTTGGTCTCTCCAAGAAGTTAGTCCTAGTGTTTATCTCTGTTTGTTTTTCTTCTCTCAGGCACCACAGTTCTATGCTGCCTGATGTTCAGCTGCCTGAAGAACAATTTAAAATACACACACAAACACACAATTATATACATATGTGTATGTATATATATATGTGTGTGTGTGTACATATGTAATATAATGTGTCCAGTTTTCTAATTGTGGCTAAAGAGCAATGTTCATGCATGTAATCTTTTTATGAATGAAAGCAGGTGAGGTTCCATGATTAAATACAACACAAAAACAACAGAAGAGGGAGATGTATAAAGTAGCAGCAGCTTTCCTAAACAGTGTCGATGTCCTGAAACATGGAAAACAAATTTTCACTTAAAAAAAATGAATCAAATTGAAAATCCCATATAAAATTATAATAGAAAAGGATGGGGAACAGGATAATGTCCTTATAGAAAATAAATGCATACCAGAAAGACATGCTCACAGATGAAATAAAAACTATAACCTACTACTTCAAAATGAGCTAAATGACGTTAAGGAAATGATGCTAAATGTGAAAGAACAAAGGAGAATAGATGAGAAATAGGAAGGCTTTGAAATGAAATGATAAGATTTAAGAATGAACTATATATACAGAAAAGATCAATTTAGGAATAAAGAGTAAACTGGAAGGAACACAAAAGAATATAACACCGATACTTTTAAGAGAAACAGAATTTGAAGAGAGAGATGCAAAAACAGATTAACATGGTAAGCCAGATGAGACATCTATCCTTAGAAAACCCTACTTCAAGCTTGACTCTCGACTGGCATCTGGGACTTGGGTTTGGGGCCGGTCTCCAGCATTCCCTGGTAAGAATGACTCCCTGTGCCTAAACCATTTCTGCAGACAGTATGGTTTATCTTGGACAACTACTTAGTTTCTGAGAGCTGTAATTTTGGCACCTGCTCAGGAGCAGGTGCCTTTGTAAAAACAGCCCCCAATGAAAAATCCTGGGTGCTGAGTCTCTGATGAGCATCTCTGGTAAACATTTCACACATATTGTCACAGCTCACTCTGGGGTAGTTAAGTGCATCCTGCGTATTTCTGCCAGGGGAGGCCTCTTGGAAGCTTGCCCTTGGTTTCCTCCAGGCTTTGCCTTGCGTACCTTTGCGCTTTTCTGATTTTGCTTTGTATCCTTTCACTGCAATAAATCGTAGCTATATGACTGTATGCTGAGTACTGTGTATTCTCCTAGTGAATCCTTGGGGATCTGTTAGTCATCTTTCTTATTATTTTCTTCTCTAATATGCTTACTGGTAGCATTTAGGAATGCAAAGATATTAATTTTAATTGCAAATAAATTAGAAGTGAATACAATAAAACTGAATTTTTATAATATGATACAATTTCTAATTTATAAGTTAACCATCAAAAATTAGACAAATAGTGAATGTATGAACTCTGAAAACTATATAGAGAATTATTTTATAGTATGGATTTCATATGTAAGATGGTGCATATGGTAGGTTTTTTTTTTTTTCTGTTTTCATTTTCAAATACTATTAACAGTATTTAAATAGAATCTTTGTAAGGGATTGATCTTTCACATAAGGTCTGCACCTTTGCTGCCTTTGTCTGAATCAGAAAGATTGGTTTTCATTTTTTTAAAAGTTGAAATAGGAGTGATATGGAATCTTAAACTTCTTTGGCAATTTTTAGCAGGAATGTTTTTCTCCCATTATAAAACTTGAGGGGGAGAAACAACATCCTATGTATTATTGTTGTCTGCAATATTAATGAAGTATTTTCCCATGTTACTTGGAAGATTTCTGTCGAAGTTCACACAGCGTGAATGCTAGCCAGGCCTTGTTTATAAGGTTTATTTCAAAGCATATCAAATTTGGTTTCTTCCAAAAGGATAAATAATTTAGAGTTGCTTAATCAGTGATCATTCCTGTCAAATTCCTAGGAAAGGCTGGCAGATACAACCCTGAGTTAAAAAAAATATATATATTTCCTGTTGAAAATAGGCACTGACAGAGGAAATTTCTTTTGTATTTGTAAGGAAGAGTCCTAACTCCAGAATACTTTATCATCCAAACATGGGAAACCTGAAAGCAGAGTTAGTTCTTTTAGTTGTTCGGTAATTATTGTGCCATAGCAGTCCGTCTAACTTAATATTCCTAGTGGTTGATCTCTTTTATTAAGATCAGTGCAGATGTCAGTGCTGCTGGATTGTGGGTTCTTGATGCCAGCTAAGCATCCTTCAGTGTCTGAGAATGATTAACACTTTTTTGACGGGGGCATTTTTGTTGGAACTCATGCCCATGGCATTAATACATCTCTGGTCAATAATATGTTAAGGTACTCAAGTGTTCATTAATCACCCCTAGGATGTAGTTTAAACCTGTCGGGAGAGGGGGAAGTAAATGACTTTATTTAAACCTATGAGACCTGGTTGGATGCCAACTCAGAGGCCAGGCTAGCAGTACTTCTAACTATTTTTCACCATGAAGGAGTATGAACATCTGTCAGTTGTATAGCAAATCACTGCCCAATTGTTTCTTCCTAAAAATAATGTTTTACATTTTATTATTATCTCTGGATGTTTCACATATATTTCTGGGCTTTATGACTCAAAGGAAAACAAAGAAACCCAAACTGGCCTCCCCATTGAAAGATGACAGACCTTTGCTGAGCATCTACTTTCTGCTAGGCTCTGCAGGTGCTGCAAAATGTGTAAGGCATAAATAAACCATGCCTCCACGGAGCTTAGATCTATTAATAAGGAAGAACATAAATTTCTGTAATGTGAGGCAGATTAACAGTTACAAGAAGGAGAGACTGGCCTGCACATACCTGCTATCAGTGTTGGAGTTGCTTCCCTCTGAAAATCTTTAACAAGTCATCTTTTGGAAGCTAGGTAAACCTGTCACAGGTATATTACACTGCCAAAGGACGATGTTCAGTCACTAGGTAGTGTTCCTAATATGCAGCAAGTTATTTCTTTTTCAGGGCTCTGGGCCTTAGTTGTGGGAGTCATCTAGAAGTCAAGGCATCTCTCAATGAACAGTGGCTCCTTGGCCATGATTCTAGGCTCTAGATTCCTAGATGAAGGCTTTCTTCCATCACTGGCTTGGGAAACTGGATTTAATTTATATCTTATTAGGGCCATGATGAGTGGGATTGGTTTTATGATGCAAACATTCATGCTTTCCCTCCAAATAGCTTAGTGACCTGCTGTTATTTTCCTTGCTTTGAAAAATGAGCCATCAAGTCTATAAGTGCTGTGGATAGAAATGTCAAAGGACTGACTTATAAAGGAAATTAACTATTGAATTAGTAATGCATTGATTAATATATTTTTTAACATGAAAGACTAACAAGGATGCAGTTTGCATTGTGCATGCATTTAGTAATCACATTGAACTCAATACTCAAGCTTATTTGAAATTTACTGAACTTTTAATCTAGCTTGGGGTACTTAAAGGAGCATAAGGAAAATGTGAATTCTTTGAACTTAAAGAAATAATTTCTACTTTTTCAGTTTAGACTCTGCTAAAACATTAGCCACATGAATGTGTGGTCTTGATTATAGATAAATAACATTTGCACATATCAGAATGTTGATAAAGAGTTTTTAAAGTGTTTATCAAGATGATCTCATGCCAAAGAGCAGGGAGGACATTTTAAAGCACCTTGACATATTTTTCTAGCAAATTGCATAGCTTTTCCTGAAGAGACCCCCACTTGCTTTCCTGATACTAAAAGACTATGCTTGATTCTATTACTGGAAATTAAAAAACTAAAAAGCTGTTAATACCATTACTTCCCTTCCTTGTTTTAGTTTTTGGTGTGAGAACAGCTGTGCTTTCGCATCAGTTTACCTAAAAGCACCAGCCTTGATGGAAGACAATCTTTTAATGAAAATTCTTTTGGCTTTTTTTGGTTTGATTTCCTATCAGAGGGCCAACACTTTTGTTGTAATGTTACTGGAATATTTCTAACGGCTGAATTTGTTTTTCTGTTTCTTTATGCACTTGCCTCATGGCTTTTATTCATTCCTTTACAGGAATTTTAAACAGTTGTCAGGTGAAATGGAGTTCATGACAATTAATGGAACAACATTAAGGAACCTGGAAATCCTTCAGAATCAGGTCAGGCAAACATAAGGGCTATTTGATTCAAAATGGTTTTAAAAATAAATTTGGGATGAAGCAGCAGTGTGTTCTTAGCAGTGCAGGTGAAACAGTATTGTCTTCACCTGGCTGGTCTGCCTCACGTCTCTTGGTAATTGTACTGCTCACTTTTTGGAGAATCAAATACATGAAATTTGGGGATTACTTTGGGAGCTTTAGAGCACGCTTTTTAATGATTGAAGCAATATGGCTGTCCTGATAATTTCTGTATTAAATATTTGTTTGGAAAGGTAGAAATTAATATACAGTGGGTTTTTTTTTTTTATCTGCTTGGTTATGTTTTTCTACATATGTTTGTTTTCTACATAACTTTTTGTTAAAATGTCCATAGTCTTACTTCATTGTCCAGCTTATAAAACAAGTTTCTCTGATACTCCGTTTAACTGTAAGATACATAATATTTCACTTCATGAACTTTCATCATTGCTTATTTGCCTTTATTGATGAACATGAAGGATAATAAAGACATTAAAATTATTGCTTTCATTCATTAAATTATCACTTGAAAGTTTGAGCTACTATATTGTAAAAATAATGTTATTATAACATAAAGTCACAAAAATATAAAGTAGTTCCAAGTCATTTGAGTAAGTAGTGGAAAAGCTGAACCATCTGCTGTGAATCACTGCTATTGCTGTGAATTAAAGTAAATGCTGAATTCACTCTCCTGACTCTTGGATTTGTATATTACTGTCTAATTTCTCTCACTCAGGTTTCTCCCTCTGCCAGGTGTCTTTATGTACTGAAGTCAGCCTTCCTTTTATGCATGAGCATATTTATCATGTCGTTCTGTTATTTGGAAGTTGAGCATCTTTCCCACAAGTCTTTCTCTTCAATTCTATATACATCCCCAAGACAGGAAACAAGTAGTGGGAGTAGAGCCCACAGTCAGAGCCTCCAGACGCAGCCCCAGCATTCCAAGATTTCCTTACTTCTTCCACATCCTTCCTGTTCAGGTCCTATCACAGTGGCGTCAGTTCCAAAATCAGAGTCCTAAGGCAAAAATCATCCATCATTAAAATACCCTTTAAAAATCCCTTTCTTTATTAGGACTCAGGCCCTTGTAGAAGTGGAAGCTGAGGGTTAACATCTTCTGCTTGTCTTTGCACTTCAGCTTTCTCCCCCTTCACCATGGATCAGTGGAAAAAGGTCATGAGGAGAGCTCTAACTAGCAGAGAGAGCAAAGGTGTAACAGGCCTCCGGTCTCCCCACCTCTCCCTCTCCTGTCTGAGCGTGCCTCTCCAATGATGCCAGGTCATTGGAGAATGGTCCCCCGCCTCCGTGCTCTTCCTGGGACCCTTCACTCTGGTCCCAGCAGTCGGGCTTTTGTCTCAGGATGGGATGGTGCAGTCACCGATGTGGATTCCCCAATAGGTCAGCTGTGTGTGCCCAGCTCGTCCTCAGGGAACCTTCCATGACCACTGTCATTCCCATGTGTGCTCTGCTTTAAACTCCTGAGGTCTGGAGAGGTTGTAGCACACCTTTTATAGTTGACTTCTGCCAGATGACATCGTGTCCTCATTAGGAGTCTTTCCTCCCACACTTGGATATAAGTGCCCTGAGGGAGGGACCATGTCTTAATATACCCTTGCCAGTCATTCTACTGAGCACATGGGAGGTGTTCTATAAGTACCTGTTTGTTGATATGAAGGAAAAGGAAAAAGTAAAAAAAAAAATTCAGATGAAAATTGTAACTCTATGTTCCAAATAAAACAAACCTATTAATAGACATTTTGTATTACAGTGAAACCTTGGTTAAAATTAAATGCAATCTCCAGTTAACTGTAAATTTTTTCAATGTTTTAACTTTAAAGTAGCAAAGCATAGATAAATTTTTGCTAAGGGTTTAATGAAACAGGCTAAAATCAAACCCTCCAGGGTACAGTCCTAGAGTGCAGTGCACATTCACTTCTTTCCTTAAGAGAGTGTTGTCATGAGATTATCTGTCTTTAGAATGGCAACTCTTAGGTAGTGGGAGATACTGAATTGCCAAAGGAACATGAAATTATTTTCGCTGTGCTTTCCTAAGGCAGGAAAGGATGCAGTTATATTTTTAAGGTGTTTAGGACAGATGTTTTAAAAGAGACTTCTCAGTAATTTATTGTTAGTTAAAAACTACACATAAACGGTATCTTTCTTATGCAAAATGTCAATACTTTGTGTGTATTTATATGGATGTGTGTATGTGTGCTAAGTTGCTTAAGTTGTGTCTGACTCTTTGCGACCCTGTGGATCCTCTGTCCATGAGATTCTCCAGGAAAGAATATGGGAGTGGGTTGCCGTACTCTCCTCCAGAGGATCTTCCTGACCCAGGGATTGAACCTGTGTCTTTTACATCTCCTACATTGGCAGGCGGATTCTTTACCACTAGTGCCACCTGGGAAGCAGATATATATATATATACACACACACATTCATTCATCTAATGTATGAACACCTGTTTTGAGCATAAAAGCTAAGCGTGTGTAACATTATAATTGGGGTATATGGAATAATTAAGGCACATGAACATCTGGCAGTTTTGGTCCAAAGACAATCATTGAGTTAATAAAACATGCTTTCTGGTCTTTTTTAGACTGATATGAAAACTAAAGGAAGTTTATTTTGGGTTTTAGACCATACTAAAACTTCATTTGGGAGGCGCAAGTTAAAGAAGTGGGTGACCCAGCCGCTCCTTAAATTAAGGTAAAAGTAATTCTTTTTTGTGTTTCATCTGAAATTATATAAAATTATGAAATTAAAGGTACATTAACCTCCTTAAAACCAAAGTCACCATGGTTTATAAGAACAACATTTTCAATTGGGGAAGATTTCACTTTGTAGCTGATGATAGACTGTCTAATATCATGAGGATTTTTTCCTTGTTCTCAAGAATGAGTCTTTGCAGTTGAAAGACATGGGATCTGCCTGGGGAGAGTGAGGTAATCAGTTGGTTTGGGTCATCAGTAGCACAGGGTGTAGGGAGAGAGGGGCTGGGAAGATGGGGCACTGCCTTTTGTCGAGGGCTTTGCAGGCTGGTCTGAGGAGCTAGTAGCCAGAGGAAGTTAATCCAGTGGTTCTGCTCAAAGGAGTGATGGATCAGAGCTGGCGGGTGTAGGGGGATGGAGAAGTAGTGATGGGTAGGGGACAAGTTAGCAAGTTCACAGAGAGGTTCTGAGAACCTGAGCTAGAGAAGGAGCAGTAGGAATCTGAAAGAGGGCTTTGGTGTGTTTAAGAGAGTAGAATGAGTAAACTCAGAGAGCTTTCAGGAAAGGTCGGTGAGTCTAGAGCCTAAACACAGTGGTCTCCAAGTTTGTCTGCACATTGAAGTCACCTGGGAAGCTTCGAAATACTTACCTATATCCTGCCTCCAGATATTATGACTTAATTGGTCTCCAGTGTGACCTGGGAGTTGGAATTTTTAAAAGCTCCCTAGATGATTCTGACATGCAGATAGATTTGGGAGCTGTGCCCTGTGCCTCTCACTTAGTAGGAGTCCCAGTAACGTTGACTGAATGACTGAATGCTGTTATCTATTGTGCTTTTGCTCTGACCCAGTATTTAATACTCAAATCATCTTCTGAGGTAGATCCTTAAAATGAGAAAAGAGATTCAGAGAGCCTCAATAACTTGCTCAATATTTCACAACTGGGCAGAGCCTAAAGGTAAGATCAGCACTGACTCCATCCTGAAGAGCTTCCCATGTGGACTGAGCAGAGGGGGGTGGTGCTCGTGCTATATGAGTGGGCTCTGTCGACTGAGTCAGCCTCACTAAGGCCACAGCCCGTCAGCCCCTGGCCCACCGTGTTCTCCCCTTTGCAGTAGTACAGTACCTTCTCACAGGGCTGCTGTGAGGAACAGAGTAAGACAGCAATCCTAACTGCCATTTTTGAGCTCTTTGTCATATAGCAAGCACTGTGCTAGGGGCTGTATGTGCATCATCTCTTTTAAACTGCACAACAACTTCACTCATGGCTACATTTTATGCTGGCTTAGTAAATAGCCATCTTTGGCAAGGATAGCAGATGTTGTCACTGTTGGTCATAGGCTTTAAAATACTGTTTTGATGATGATAATTACTAAATCACTTAAGGTTTTAGTGGGTTATTACGATTTCTTTTCTTGACCAAAGAGACCTTCAGGTAGTGGAAACTGACTGGGTAAAGATGAAATTCTGAAAATGGAAGTCTCTGCTTTGGACCAGGATTCATATGAGATAAAGATGCTTCATGGAACAAGAGCAGACAGTCTGTGGACAGCAGTATAAGAAGCATTGCCTTCTGGCTGATGGAAAGGCATCTGTCTAAGCAGCCACACCGTTCTTACTATTTTTTTTTTTTGATTGGTTGAAATATTCAGCAGAAACAGACTTACTAGCAGACTTTTTCATGTAAATGAAAATTTTTATTTCTGTTGTTAAACTTGTTTTGTATAAAGAGGCTTAATTTGAGATGAATTCAGTAGACCATGTTGTATGTTCCTTGTGGGTTGATCATATTCTTTCTGGGATCCTCCCTTCCCAGAAAGGCTGAGAAAAAGCACTCCATGCAATGAGCTCCAGTGCTTTCAAGTACGAACATTAGACCATCCTGAAGTGTATATAGCTGAAAACAAGCACGCAAAGCTTCTTCTTTTGCCCTTTTTATTTTAGGTCATACTTTTAAAACTTTAAGCTGTCTAATCAATTAAAACTGACTTCAGAAGAATTCCAGTTAAATCTTAGTTGCACTTGCAACCTATTCCAAATACCTAGAGAAAATCTTCAGCTGATAAGTCAGTTGTTCAGCTGTATAGTCATTGTTGTTGTTGTTTTAATGCTAATATTAGGTGCCATGCTGATCATGTCAGTTGTTTATCCAGGCTAATATTCTGTCTCTGACATTGGCAACCAAAGGTTAGTTTAGGGCTTAGTTTTCTTCTATTGTGAGATCGTAGAAAAATTATTGGTGACAAGGGAATTCAGCATGATGTAAGGTGGATTTCCCTGTTTTGCAAGAGCCCATTATTTGTCCATCATCCATGAATTCTCTTAAATCCCTTTATATTTTTATAAATATATATATATATTTTATATTTTTAGTCTATTTTAATTCCAAGGGCAATCAGTTCATAAATTCAGGACCAGGTGTTTCAAGTTTCAGAGGATTTTCCACTCCCACTACTTTTTATTCTGCAAAATGACCTCTTTGGTGCAGGATTTTCTAGTGACTTTCTAGAAAGTATAAATGGTTTTGACCCTATACTTATTGACTGATTCAAAGAATTCACTTGGGTTATTGAGATCAGATTTTACTCTGTTGAAACCACATTGGCCCGTATAGATAGGTTATGCTTCTTATGTATTATGACTTATGCTTTTTATCAGTTCTCGAATTTAGGCAGGAAGCTTCTTCAGTGTAGGTCTCTGGTTTCTTATAAATGAATGTCATGTTGGTAAGCCATTATTCCTAAGACCTTTTAAAATTAAATAAATTATATTG
Organism: Dama dama; assembly: GCF_033118175.1. NCBI lineage: Eukaryota > Metazoa > Chordata > Mammalia > Artiodactyla > Cervidae > Dama > Dama dama. Next base: position 82,249,758 of record NC_083689.1, read on the forward strand.
AATTCATTTTTTCAGGGTCCCATCTTTGAATTTCTTCTGTTTCTTTTGATGAGTTGTGTCAATCTCATATATATATATATATATATATATGTGTATATATATATATATTTATATATCATATATACCTTATAAGTTTTGTCCACAAATTCCAAAATGCAAATTCTACTTGTAAATACAGTAATGATTGGGCAGGTAGGAGCAGGGGAAAGAAAACTTTGAGAAGTGTGGCACGAGTCTCTAAAATGATATTTTAGGCAAAAGATTAGTTTCCAAGGCAGATCTAGTCATCATAGAAGTAGTATTAAAGATTCAGTAAAAACTTACTCTGTATTTTGAAATATTAACAAAAGTAAGTTCTGGCTTTCTCCATGATTACTTCTTTTTCTGTTATTGTTTAGTCACTAAGTTGTGTCTGACTCTTTTGCAACCCCATGGACTGTAATCCACCAGGCTCCTCTGTCTGTGGAATTTTTCAGGCAAGAGTACTAGAGTGGGTTGCCATTTTATTCTCCAGGGGATCTGCTTGACCCAGGGTTCAAACCTGCATCTCCTGCTTGGCAGGTGGATTCTTGACCACTGAGCCACCAGGGAACCCACCTCTTTTTTTCCCCTGCACCTCATATGTTGCTGTTACCTGTGGTTCTCTTCTGGGGCATCTTCTCACTTTCAGCACTACTTAGGATCTTACCTGTGGCCATGGCACATCCTGTAACTTCATGTACTGATGGCTTTGTCATCATCATCTCCCCCAGTTCCAGACCCGCACATCCACTAGCACATCTCTGCCTCAGGAAATGTTCCACATGAGTTGCAAAAGAAACTGGAAATAAGATATTTCCTTCAGTGAGAGAGTGATTTCTTGGAGATGCAGCTCTCATGTGTGTGTGTGTGTGTGTGTGTGTGTGTGTGTGCATGCCCATACAGGTATGCATACACACTTATAGAACAGCAGATTATTGAACACAAAGGGAACCTAAGAAATCAGTTTCTCCACTCTTAGTGGAGGAATTATTTTGACTAATGATGAAAATGGTCTCTCTGTAAGAAGTAGTATTATATCGTCTTGCCTTTTTGTAAAATCACTTTTTATGAAAGACACTCAGATGAAAGCCTTTTTGTAAAGACTGTTAGTTTATCAAGAAAGCTAATATCTCCACCCGTCTGGTCTTGCCCTTCTCTGTTCCTGTCTGCACTACCCAAAGATGATTAAAAAAAAAATGTGTATCTGATTATGTTTTGCTCTCCACTGTTTACAGTTCTCACAACACACTGAGGTGTAATTTATTTCTGGACCTTTGTACAGTCTGTTCCCTTTTTCTAAAATGGAAACTACTCATTTTTGTTTCCCTCTTAATTTCCTGGCTGCTTCTTCAAAGTTTCCTTTGCTCTCTGTTCATCTTCTCTGTATTTTTTTTTTTTAATTTGTTTTTTTAAAGATTTTCTCTTTTTTTTGATATGGACCATTTCCAAAGTCTTCATTAATTTGTTACAATATTGTTTCTGTTTTATGTTTTGGCCCCTTTTGGCTGTGAGGTATGTGAAATTCCAGCTCCCTGACCAGGGATCAAACCCACACCCCCTGCATTGGAAGGCGAAGTCTTAACCACTGGACCACCGGGGAAGTCCCTTTCTCTGTGTCTTTAAATGTTGGAGTTCCTGAGGTCTGAATCTTAGGAGCTCAGTTTTCTTCCTTCTCTTATCCTTCCTTCCCCTTCTCTCTCCAGTGAACTTGCCTAAAGCAATGACCCTAAATATCAAAATGTCAGTGATTCTCAAATGTATGTCTTTTGTCCTTACCCTCCTCTATTCTCCAGGCTTATATATATTCAACTTAGACTCCTAACCACATAGGTGTATCACAAGCATCTCAAACTTAACATGTTTAACCCTATTCCTCCTTCTGGTTTCCCTGTTCTAGGAACCAGCCCCTCCATCTTGTGAGGTACTTGGGCCAGAAACCTGGGAGTTATTCTGGACATTTCCTTTTGACAACCACATCCAACCTAAGTCCTTTTGCTTTTATCTTTAAAATATATCCATAGTCTGTACATGTCTGGCCATTTTGACCACTATCACCCTGGTCTAAACTCTCAGTAGTTCCCCACTTGGGACTGTTGCAATATCCTGCTAACTGATCTCTCTCTCTCTTTTTAAACTATTTATTTTGTATTGGGCTTTAGCTGATTAACAGTGCTGTCGTAGTTGCAGGTGAACTCAAAGGCACTCATCCATATACATGTATCCATTCTCCCCCAAGCTCCCCTCCCATCCAGGCTGCCATATAACATTGAGCAGAGTTCCCTGTGCTATATAATGTGTCCTTGTTGGTCATCCATTTTAAATATAGCACTAACTGATCTCCTTTTTGAAAATGAAAACTGAATTATGTCACTCCCCGGCCTTAATCTTCATTGGCTTTCCATTGTGCTTCAGGTAAAATTAAAGTAATTAAACATGGCACTTCATTCTGACTCTTCATTCGTGCTTTCATTGTTTCCTGATCACTCTAGCCTTCCTCTGATTTCTGAGCATCCCAGAACTTTTTCTCATCTCACGGTCTCTGCATTTACTCGTCTTTCTGTCTAGAATGGTCTTTCAGTTCAGTTCAGTCGCTCAGTCATGTCTGACTCTTTGCGACCCCATAAATCGCAGCACGCCAGGCCTCCCTGTCCATCACCAACTCCCGGAGTTTACTCAAACTCATGTCCATCGAGTCGGTGATGCCATCCATCCATCTCATCCTCTGTCATCCCCTTCTCCTCCTGCCCCCAATCCCTCCCAGCATTAGGGTCTTTTCCAATGAGTCAACTCTTCGCATGAGGTGGCCAAAGTATTGGGGTTTCAGCTTCAGCATCAGTCCTTCCAACGAACACCCAGGACTGATCTCCTTTAGGATGGACTGGTTGGATCTCCTTGCAGTCCAAGGGACTCTCAAGAGTCTTCTCCAACACCACAGTTCAAAAGCATCAATTTTTCCACGCTCAGCTTTCTTCACAGTCCAACTCTCACATCCATACATGACCACTGGAAAAACCATAGCCTTGACTAGATGGACCTTTGTTGGCAATATCTCTACTTTTTAATATGCTGTCTATGTTGGTCATAACATTTCTTCCAAAGAGCAAGCATCTTTTAATTTAATGGCTGCAGTCACCATCTGCAGTGATTTTGGAGCCCCCCAAAATAAAGTCTGCCACTGTTTCCACTGTTCCCCATCTATTTGCTATGAAGTGATGAGACCAGATGGCATGATCTTAGTTTTCTGAATGTTGAGCTTTAAGCCAACTTTTTCACTCTCCTCTTTCATCAAGAGGCTTTTTAGTTCCTCTTCACTTTCTGCCATAAGGGTGGTGTCATCTGCATATCTGAGGTTATTGATATTTCTCCCGGCAGTCTTGATTCCAGCATGTGCTTCTTCCAGCCGAGCGTTTCTCATGATGTACTCTGCATATAAATTAAATTAGCAGGGTGACAAGATATAGCCTTGACGTACTCCTTTTCCTATTTGGAACTAGTCTGTTGTTCCATGTCCAGTTCCTTACTCTCTCTTCAGTTTTTATACAGCTAACTCCTTTATTCTTTAGGTTATAATTTAAAGTGCTACTTCTTCAAAGGGTTTTTTCTTTGACCTCCTAATCCAACTTATGTTCTTCATATCATTCTTGGATACTATATAGGACTTATTATGATTGATATTTGTTTATCAGTGTTGTTTAATATCTGTCTGACAAAACTCTGTGTTTCATTTGTAACAAGCATTTGATAATTTCTCATTTCTCTACATTTGTACTTTTCAAACAAAATATGTTATTATTGTAAAATATACATAATGTATAATTTATCATCTTAATCATTTTTATGTGTACATGTCATTAAATATATTACATTCATGAAGTACATTTGAAAATATAGTAAATACATTAATATTGTTGAGCAACCACAACACAGTCTATCTTCAGAACCCTTTTCATCTTGCAAAACTGAAACTCAGTACACTTTCTCGAATAACTTCTCATCACCTTCTTTTCCTAACCTCTAGCAAACACCATATTACTTTCTGTCTTTATTCTAGGTACCCCACAAAGGTGAAATAACACAAGGTTTGTCCTTTTGTGACCATCTTATTTCATTTAGTGTGATATCTTAAAGGTTCATTCGTGTTGTATATATCAGTATTTTGTCCTTTTTTAAAAAATTGAGGTATAGTAGTGTAGTTGCTTTATAATATTTTATTAGTTTATATATTAGGTGTATAACATAGTAGTTCAATATTGTTATAGATTATAATCAATTTAAAGTTATTACAAAACAATGACTATAATTCCCTGTGTTGTACAATATATCCTTGTTATTTGTTTGTTCTATACATAGTGGTTGATATCTCTTAATCCTATACCTCTGCCTTGCCCAGCACACTTTCATCTCCCAGCGGGTAACCACTAATTCATTCTCTAAATCTGTGAGTCTGTTTTTGTTTTGTTACGTATGTTTGTTTTACTTTTTTAGTCTGCATATAAGTGATAGCAGAGAATATTTGTCTTTCTCTGTCTGACATATTTCACAAAGCATAATACTTTCTAGGTCCATCCACATTCTTGCAAATTGCAGAATTTCATTCTTTTTTATGGCTGAGTAATATTCCATTGTATATACATCACATATTCTTTATCTGTTCATCTGTTAGTGGACACTTAGGTTACTTCCATATGTTGGTTTTTCTAAATAGTGCTCATGTGGTCACTGGGGTGCATGTATCTTTTCATATTAGTAGTTTTGTTTTCTTTAAATGTATATCCAGCAGTAGAATTACTAGGTCATATGGTGTTCTGTTATTAGTTTTGTGAGAAGCCTCCATACTGTTTTCCGTATTGGCCGCAACCGTTTACAGTCTCACCAGTAGTGTACAGTTGTTCCGTTGCTCAGTCTTGTCTGACTCTGTGATTCCCATGGACTGCAGCACACCAGGCTTCCCTGTCCTTCACTATGTCCCTGAGTTTGGTCAAACTCATGTCCATTGAGTTGGTGATGCCATCCAACCATTTCATCCTCTGTTGTTCCCTTCTCCTCCTGTCTTCAATCTTTCTCAGCCCCAGGGTCTTTTCCAGTGAGTCAGCTCTCTGCATCTGGTGACCACAGTATTGGAGCTTCAGCTTTAGCATCAGTCCTTCCAGTGAATATTTAGAGCTGATTTCCTTTAGGTTTGACTGATTTTATTTCCTTACTGTTCAAGGGACTCTCAAGAGTCTTCTCCAGCACCACAGTTCGAAAGCATCAATTCTTCAGCACTTAGCCTTCTTTATGGTCCAACTCTCACATTACGTAACTACTGGAAAAACCATAGCTTTGACTATATGGTCCTTCGTCGGCAAAGTGATGTCTCTGCTTTTTTAATATGCTGTCTAGGTTTGTCATAGCTTTTCTTCTAAGGAGCAAGCATCTTTTAATTTCAAGGCTGCAGTCACTGTCCTCCGGGATTTTGGAGTCTAAGAAAATAAAGTCTGTCACTTTCCATTTTTTTCCGTATCTATTTGCCATCAAGTGATGGGACCAGATGCCATGATATTCAGTTTTTGAATGTTGAGTTCAGTCTTTTTCACTGTCCTCTTTTACCTTCATCAAGAAGCTCTTTAGTTCCTCTTTGCTTTCTGCCATTAAGGTGGTGTCATCTGCATGTCTGAGGTTATTGATATTTCTCCCAGCAGTCTTGATTCCCGCTTGAGCTTCATCCAGCCTGGCATTTCAATGATGTACTAGGGTTCCATTTTCTCCTCTCCAACATTTATTTGTTGACTTTTTGATGATAGTCATTTTGACTGTTGTGAGGTTATGATCTTAATATGGTTTGATTCACATTTCTTTGATAATTAGCGATGTTGAGTATCTTCTCATATGCCTGTTGGCTATCTGTATATCTCCTTTGGAAAAATGTCTATTTAGATCTTCTGCCCATTTAAAAAATTGTTTTATATTGAATTGTATGAGCTATTTATGTATTTTGGATATTAACTCCTTATCGGTCATGTCAGTTGCAAATAACCTCCCAATCAGTAGGTTGTATTTTTGTTTTATTGACAGTTTCCTTGACTGTGCAAAAGCTTTCAAGTTTAATCAGACCCCATTTGTTTAGTTTTGCTTCTTTTTCTTTTTCTTGGGAGACAGATTCAAAAACATATTGCTATGAGTTATGTTGAAGAATGTTCTGACTGGGTCCTTTTCTAGGAATTTTATGGTTTCAGGTCTTACATTTAGATCTTTGAATCCATTTTGAGTTTCTTTTGTATGTTTCGAGGGTGTGTTCTAATTTTATTGATTTATGTGTCATATCTAGTTTTTCGAACACCGTTTATTGAGGATACTGTCTTTTCTTGCCTCCTTTATCATAGGTTAATTGACCATAAGTGCGTGGGCTTATTTCTGGACTGTCTACGGTGTTCCGCTGACCCACACGTCTGTTTTGTACTAGTACCATGCTGTTTTGATTACTGTAGCTTTGTAGTATTATTATTAAGTGGATATTTATTACTCATTGAAGGAATAATTAAAAGAGTAACTCATTCAAGATCTAACTCAGATCCTGCCTCTGAGAAGTCCTTCTCCCTCAATCCCCACTCCATCCTTATAGAAAGGTATCTTCCCTCAATTTTGTCCTGCTTACTCCTTCACCCCTGACACACACACAGAATGCATAGTGGGGCTAGTAGTGCTTTTAATATAATAGGTGATCAAGAAATTATGAACAAATGAATCCATTTAAAAATCTTAGGGTTCTAAGTAGGCTTTGAAAATAAAAGCACATCTATGTAAGGGAAGTTTATTTTTCTCAGAAAAGCTCCTTGATTTAAAAAACCCTTAGAAGCAGTTTTTTTTTTTTCATATGATTCCTTGTTTTAGTGCCACAGAATTGGTTCTGAGAAATAATTTCTTCCCTTCTAGTGGAATACTTGCTTGGTCTGATATGAAAAGCTGATATTTAACCATGGAAGAAATGGTGTTGCAACATCTTGCATTCTTGTCAAACCCCTCTTAGGATTAGAAGTTATTCAGAGAAAGTCATATGACTTGGTAAGGAATCTAGGCTGGGTGACAAGAATCAGGCATAGCTAGTTTTAAGTATCGTGTAAAAAAATCTAGCTTATAACTCTAAACTCATCTGAGTCAGACTTTATTTGCTTACAAATATTTGAGGTCATTATGATTTTCGTGTATGGCTTTTTAAAGTCCATACCTGTAGAATCTGAAGTACATAATGGGTCTGTTAGTTTATTTTGGGTGCTGAAACAAAGTACCACAAACTAAGTGGCTTAAACAGCATAAATTTGTCTCACAGTTCTGGAGGCTAGAAGTCCAAGATCAAAGCGTCAGTCCATCTATGAAGGAGAATCTATTCAGTGTCTCCCTCCTAACTTCTGGTGGTTTGTTGTCAATCTTTGATGTGTTACTTGGCTCATAGATGTGTCTTTTTTTTTTTTTTTTAAGGGATAATGCCTTTTGTTTTTTTTCCCGTGTGTGTGTTTTAAATTTTATTTATTTATTTGTGGCTGTGCCGAGTCTTCATTGCTCTGCACAGGCTTTCTCTAGCTGTGGCGAGTTGGGGCTACTTTCTAGCTGTGGTGCACAGGCTTCTCATTGGTGTGGCTTCTCTTGCAGAGCATGGGCTGTAGGGCACGCAGGCTTCAGCAGTTGCAGTTCACAGGCTCTAGAGCATGTACTCAGTCGTTGTGGTGCATGGGCTTGGTTGCTCCACAGCATCTGGAATCTTCCCAGACCAGGGATGGAACCCATGTCCCCTGCATTAGCAGGCATTTTCTGATCCATCACACCACCAGGGAAGTCCAGAGTGTCATACTTAGCTCTGCCTTTGTGTTCGTGTGGTATTTTCCCTGTGTGCTCCTCTCTTCATACGGCATTCTTTTAGTAAGAATATAGTCATATTGGATTAGGAGTTTACACTGTTCCATTATGACCTCATCTTAGCCAATTGCATCTACAATAACCTTACTTCCAAGTCGGGTCACATTCTGAGGCACTGGGGGTGAGGGCTTCAACACGTGTTTTTAGACGGGACACAGTTTCATCCATAACAGATAGGCTCAATTATTTCATATTTTTCCTCCTTTTGGCACAGACAGATCAAATGTACTCATCTCTTGAATGGAAACAAGTGTTTTGATTATCATTTAAATGTGTCACACATTTTTATTCAACATCTGAAGTGAGATGGTAGAGAACACTGAATTTGTAAATTGCAAACTTTCTGTAATTTTATGGCTGTAGTACAGGGCTCTGAAAAATCTTTCATCTTCCTTACCTTTGAAAAACGTTCTGGATTGCATCTGTCCAGGTGTAGGTATTTATGTAAAATGTTTAGATTGATTTTAGGGATGAAAAAGAAACTTCATATTTTCTGAAAAAGAAAGGAAAATATTTTGGCAGAAAGGAGGCGATGTCCAGATCTAAGAGTTGAGGAAAGAAGAGCAGCCAAGGTGGGAGGAGGGAAGTGCGGAGGCTTGAGAGGTGAGTTCCGGTCTGTTCCTCTCTGTACCAGTGTCTACGTGGGGGAGGTAGGAGATGAAAACTCAAATGGATCAAGTGCATAGAAAGAAGATGGCAGCGGTTACTGCTTCTGTTTTATACATGAGAAAAAGGGACATTCAGGTTCATTATCCAAGATCATCCAACAAAGCATGTAGGGGCATATCTGAAAGCACAGTTTTGGAGTAAATGAGACACTAGAGCTCGAGTTCTGATTTGCTCACTCATTTCTGTCACTTGGGACAAGTTATGAACTTTTGAACACTTTAGTTTCTTCACTTGTAAAATGGGAATTGCACCACCTACCCTGTAGTGATGTTATGAGGACCAAATGAGATGGTCTGCATAAAGGGTTAGTGTGGTTCCTGGCATCAGTCACACAGATAAGAAGGTGGCTGTGGACTTTATAATACCCCAAAATTGGAAGCAACCTGGTTATTAGTAGGAGAGTGCTAAAATAGTTACCTGATCACACATTAGAGTACGGTATATCAGTTAGAATGAATGACTGAAGTCTACATGTTTCAACATGGATAAATCTCCTAAAAGTGATATTTATGACATAAGACATGATAACCCATTTATCTAAATTTTGTAACATACCGAGTGTTGTTTCAGGTTTCAGATGTAAGTGGCAGAAATATAAGAACAGGAAGTAGAAAGAATGTTTAATAACATCAGGAAAATGGTTACTTCTGGGAAGAGAGGAAAGGGAAAGAGAAACGGGCGGGAGAGTGTTTTCTGTGTGTTTGCAATGTTTTATTTTTAGAAAGTAATAATGTAGAGAAAATATACATATACACGTATACATATATTTGATTTTTAAATGGTTCTGCTACCACCCCTTCACCACCATCCTGATCAGGTGACAGTGAGATGCAAACTCAAGCCCATCTGTCCGGAAAGCCCATGTTAGACTCCAGAGCGTTTGTTTTTCACCCTCTCTTGTTTTAGAAAGGTGGGAAGGCGGTCCTGCCTGGGGAGATGCCCTGGCTGGGGGCTTCCAGTGGTGACAGGAAGGAGGCTGTGTGCCCATGTTGTCGGTTGTCCAGTGTACGTCCCTGTCAGTTCTCCGGAATCTGATGCTTCCTGTGTTATGGCTTTTGCCTGTAGCTATAGTCAGGATTTTGAGGAGAATGTGCAAGGGCTACTGGTGAGTAGGTGGGGTCTCTGTGTGAGTCTTTCTCAGAATCCTGCAACCATTAGCAGTTGAGCACTGTCGTTGTATGTGGTCAGGCTTGGATCACAGCCTTTCTCTTATTTAATGCTTTAAGTTGACCCAGTCCTGGGGATTTAGGAAGCTCAGCTTTCTGTTCTGATTGACCAAGTGCCCATTAACACTTAGTAGTATAAAATAGGTTTTTAGAATTTTGTATGATTTAATCTCAATGACAAGACAGTGTTCCTATTCTCAAGGAGCTTCTAATCTAATTTGACCAAGGTATAATCTTCTAGTGAGGAGGAGCTGAAAGTGAAGAAAACTTTAATACCTAAAATAAAATGCTTGCTCTTCACTGTCTAGCTCAATAATGCAGTTAGAATAAATGAAGAATACTTTTATAATTCAATTATATTTTTAGAAAGCTGCTTAAGAGAATTAAGCATGCTAAGTTTATTCTTGGAATTTAAATCACATAAATATTTAAGAAAATTGAAGCTTGTTGGTATTAGGAAGTAAGTCCAGGACTAGATTTTTGTGTAATTTTCTAGAGCACTAAGTATATTTTACTGATAGTTAATTCTCTTGAATAATTTTTAAAATTTATTGATTTTTAATGGAGGATAATTGCTTTACAATATTGTGTTGGTTTCTGCCATACATTAACATGAATCAGCCATAGATATACATGTCCCCTCCCTCTTGAGCCTTCTCTTGAGTAATTAAATGACTTTTATTTTGGTAAACCCTTATGTTTGGAGTGGAGAAGGCAATGGCACCCCACTCCAGTACTCTTGCCTGGAAAATCCCGTGGACGGAGGAGCCTGGTGGGCTGCAGTCCATGGGGTCGCTAGGAGTCGGACACGACTGAGCGACTTCACTTTCACTCTTCACATTCATGCATTGAAGAAGGAAATGACAACCCACTCCAGTGATCTTGCCTGGAGAATCTCAGGGACGGGGGAGCCTGGTGGGCTGCCGTCTATGGGGTCGCACAGAGTTGGACATGACTGAAGTGTCTTAGCAGCAGCAGCAGCAGCGGTATGTTTGGAGTATTAGCGTTTGTATCTCTAATTCATATGCGTACATGCATGCTAAGTCGTTTCAGTTGTGTCTGACTCTTTGTGACTGCATAGACTGTAACCCGTCAGGCTCCTCTGTCCATGGGATTCTCTAGGCAAGAATACTGAAGTGGGTTGTCATTTCCTATTCCAAGGGATCTTCCCCACCCAGGGATCGAACCTGTGTCTCTTAGGTCTCCTGCACTGGCAGGCATTGTCTTTACCGCTAGTGCCACATAGCCCTACTCTAAGTGACAAAGTAATAGAATATTATGTTTGCTTCACTTAACATTTCATTTATTTTAGCAAAACTAAGTGCCATTTTTAACTCTGGAACTTCCTGAAATTAACTACATGAGAAGGCCCTATTTATTCTTTGTGGTTTCCCGTGATCCATGAGTCTGCTTACAAACATTCACCTGTGGTGACTCTAATCTTACTCAGTCCAGTGAGACACGGTACTGCTCACAAATGGGATGGAAGAGTGGTGGGTGAGGCCTGCCTAGGGGCTGTGATTGATGGGTGTTGACCCCCTGCCTCTTCGCCTTTGTGGTGTGGATGTGAGTGAAAGCGGAGAGGGCTTCTGCTGCCACCAAGAAAAAAGTGACCCTAAAAGCCTCTTACCCAAATGTCTGCCCTGTTATTGCGTATGGTTTAACCAGCATCTTTTGGGATGCTTCTGTGCAAGAACCTTGAGCTGGTCTCTTCTTTGTTCTGTAGGTGCCAAGTCTCCAAGAATATATAACAGGCCAACCTTACACCCAAGTTCATTATTCTGATTCGTCTTATCCCTGTGGTCTGGCAGTCTCCAAGTTGTGAAATTTATTTGTAATTGTCCTGTCATGCCTTATGGTTCCTAGTAAAAGCAAATACAGATCCTGAAGGTGTACACTGTCATCTAGGCCTCCTGGGAATTTCAAAGAGAAAACTGCCATCAGCTCATAAACCATAATTACAAAAGATGTGGGGAAACAAGTACCCATGAGTGTGAGTTAGTGCAAGTTATAAACACTAGACATAGAATCCAAGACCTTCAGATAGTGAGATTAGAAAGATGAATATTGAACCACCAAATTAAAAGAAACACAAAAGGGAATCAAAACACAAGCACAGCACAAAAGTACCATCAGAAGAAACCAGGCTGATTTTTAAAAACAACTCCATGTAGCTTTTATTAATATAAACAGTGGGTAGGATTGAGGCCTGCGCAGGTCCCAGCCTGTCCATGGTTTGGGATTGCTACCTGCCTCATAAAGCAAAGGAGAGGGTTTTTCTTCTGGGAGGACAAAAGTCGTCTCCTCCTCTGAAAAAACCTTTTACATAGTTGGCTTTGGCATCTTCCAGGAACAGAGGGGCAGGGCTTGAGGCCTCATGAGTCTGGGTTTTCAGTTGAGGTGTTACTCGGGAGTAGGTTCTTGTCAGGTTGCAGAAAGAATTCAGAGAAAAGGTAGGGAGGTCAGGAAAGCAAAGTGAGGATTTATTAAGTGGAGGGTGGGCAGTCTCAGGTGAGTAGCTGCGCTGTTTGTTTGGCAGTGCGGTTATATGAGATATAGAAATGAAGGAGCAGAATATTCATTGGGGAGGGAACTCCCAGGGGAGTTGTATTCCCTGATTTTCATCCCAGCTCTACCTTCCTGAGGCGAGGGGGGATTTTTGTCCTTAGTTAGTCTTGATTGGAAGTGTCATGGTGTCAGTGCATGATAGGAACTTCTTTTCTGCAAGGCTAATTTTACTGTAATAAGAACATGATGAGCAAAAGATTACATTCAGATGCCAGAGATTCCCTCCTTTCTTTGTCTGCCTCCAGGACACTTATCACCCCAAAATGTGTGGTTTCCATGTCAGTCCAGAGGTCCTTCTTTTCTTTGTCTGCCCAAGGACTCCCACTGTTGATAAGATGTATGGTCTCCTGCAATTTGGCCTGCGCCCCCCTTTCTCTGTTCATCTTTAGCTACCTGCCTGCTCAGAGGAAGAGAGAGAAGTTCCAGAGTGGAGTGTCATTATCTCCAGAACTCATCACTGAACTCAGCCTGAGCTTCATGAGTCATGGAAGTGGATTCCTTACCAAAGTAATAGTTTCCAAAAAAAAGAAAAGAAACAATTGGTGGGTTAGACCAGAGTAGATGAAATAACTGAAATCCAAGATATTGTCTAAAGAAATTACCCAGAGTGTAGCACAGAAAGACAGTGTGAGCAAAGATAAAAGAGACTAAAAGACAAATCAAGAATTAGGTGTTCTAACATAATCCTCATCAAATTTCCAGTAGGATGAAATGAGAGAGAAGAGGAAAAGAGAGACGGTGTTCAAAGAAATGATAGATGAGAGTTTCTCACATTTCATGAAAGATGTGAATCTTTAGGTTTAGAAAGCATGATTGAATCCAAAGTGCAATGGAAACAAACAAGGAATCCACATTTTCCTAAATTGCAATGAAACTCTGTATGATTCTAAATCAGAGACAAAAATCCTATAGAGGTCAAGGGGGCAAAGAAAGATCACCTGTAAAGCAATGGAAATTACATAACTGATTTAAGTTCTAATTTCCCTACCTGTTCTGTTCTTCATCTGCTTTCCTTTGACAATGTCTTTTGAATTTTTTGAGTATTTTTTATCATTCAGCCCCATACCCTACAAAGCTTGGTAGTTTGTAGCCTCTTTCTGTTGTCTGTTGCTTCTATTGATTCTTACTCATCTGGCTTCTCTTTATACATGAACGCTTGATTATCTTTGTGTACTAGTTGTATTATTTGAAAATTCGTTTTTAACAGTAACTTGAGAGAGCAACACTGTTTACAGTAGCCAAGATATGGAAACGACCCAAATGTCTATCAACAGATGACTGGCCTAAGAAGATGTGGTGTGTATACACACACACACACACACACACACACACACACACACACACACACACACACGCTTGTGTTTGTGCTCAGTCACTCAGTAGTGTCCAGCTCTTTGCGACCCCATGGACTGTAGCCCCCACCCAGGCTTCTCTGTCCAGGGGGATTCTCCAGGCAAGAATACTGGGGTGGGTTGCCATGCTCTCCTCCAGGGGATCTTCCCAACCCAGGGATCAAACCCAGGTCTCCTGCATTGCAGATGGATTCTTTACCATCTGGGCCACACACACACACACACACACACACAAACACACACACACATATATAAATAATGGAATGTTACTCTGTCATAAAAAAGAATGAAATATTGTATTGCCATTTTCACCAATATGAATGGACCTAGAGAATATTATACATAGTGACAAAAACCGTATGATGTTACATATATGTGTAATCTAAAAAGCATACAAATGAATCTATATATAAAATAGAAACAGACTCATAGAAAACAAACTTCCAGTTACCAAAGGGAAAGGTTTTATAGCACAGATAATTATATTTAATATTTTGTAATAATTTATAATGAAACATACTATGAAAGAAAAACCTGAATCACTTTACCTCTGAAACTAACACAATATAGTTGATGTCAACTATACTTCAATAAAATAAAATAAATAAATAATATGAGTACTAAGGTGCAGATACCTTCTCCCGTAGAATATTTTTATTTGCTTTTGCCAGATTCTTGGTGGTATTACCAATCTGGGACTGGCTTAATTTAAGTTCAGTTTTGACATGTTTCAGTTCATCCAAATGATACTAACTTAGACTACAAATTTACCCTTACTATGCAGCTGGCTCATTTTTGCAGCAGATTCTTCTGGCATGGACATGAGCTTGGGTAAACTCTGGGAGTTGGTGATGGACAGGGAGGCCTGGCATGCTGCGGTTCATGGGGTCGCAAAGAGTCGGACACGACTGAGCGACTGAACTGAACTGGCCTATCTTTTAGTGCAAAAGTAGTTTTGACTGCTGGATTATTTCTTTGAATTCTTGTTTTCATTTTGATTCTCATATAGTTTTTCCTTACCATTTTGTTAGTCCTTTGATACTTGCAACAACATGTTTTTATACTTTCTTTGGCCTTTTAAAATTGTCCCCAGTGGGAAGGATGGTCTGGAAGTACCCATTCCCATTATTGTCAAAAACACAAATCGCATTCATGCTCTTTTCAATGACTTAGGTTTGTAGCCTGAACCAATAATGGAAGGTAACTGTCAGGAAATTGTTCTGTCTAATATTCTGAAAGGGGTAAATTGTCTCTTGGTAAAATGATGCCTCTTTTGAATATGAGTAATAAAAATCCTAAAAAACTTGTTGGGTAATTTACAGTTTTCAACTAACTAAATATTCAGAATAGCTCTTTAGAATGTAATTTCATAAATAAACCCTTTCTTTCATGGTCTGTAAGGTTTTGAGCATGATATTTGCAGATGGCATCTTACTACCTCTCATTACCTCTCAGAAAGAAGTTATTCCTTCTTTCTCCTCTCTCCCGCCCTTGTATAATCCATCACAACTCCTGTTTACTTTACCTCTATAATACCTCTTGAAACTATGTGCTCTTTGCACTGGTATATCCTCTGCTTGGGTTCAGATCATCAGTGCCACTCCCCTGGATTCCTGAAGCTGCCTTCTAATCAGTCTTCCTGCTACTGTCCTTATGTCCTTGTCAAAATGAGCCACTGACTCCCGTTGTTCTCAGGACTAAGTCAGAGCGCCTGTGTGGCCTGCATTATTCACGTGACCAAGTTCCTGTTCCATTTTCTAGCTCCTACTGTTACACTTGACTCTCCATCTTCTGTTTTTTTTTTTTAAATTTATGTTTATTTGACTGTGCTGGGTCTTAGGGCATGTGGGATCTTCAGTCTTTGTTGCAGCGTGTATGGTCTTTATTTGCAGCATGTGGGATCTAGTTCCCTGACCAGGGATCAAACCTGGGCCCCGTGCGTTTGGAGCGCCGAGTATTAGCCCCTGGACCACCAGGGAAGTCCCTCCTTCTATTTATGCAATTGGTGCTTTATAAACACTCAGTAATTGTTCATTGAGTGAATAAATGAATAGTGTATGTGAAAGGCAAAGCTAGGTAGATTCAAGTAATGATGGTTAGGCCCTAGGAGAAGACCTATGACTCATGTTTCTTTCTACCAGAAAGCTGTTTAGATAGTTGATTTAGCCATATTGTATGACCAATGTGTTAATGTCTGAATTTAATTTACTCATGTTATCTTTAGAGCTAACCTTTCAGTAAAAAATCAGAACAAACTACCAAAAAACCCCCAACTTTTCCCCAGTAGTTTATCTCTTTCCCTCCAAATAAACTTATATTAGAATAATAGAGGCATCTTCCACAAACAGCAACCAGTAGGTACAGACAGATCACATGTCCTTACTGTGGCAGTGGCTGTAGGTGATACACTGTGTTTCAGTGACGGCCCCACACCACAGACACTAACGTCATCACTCCATTGATTTTCTTTCTTTTTTTTTTTTAATTAATTAATTAATTTATTTTTTCAGTGGGTTTTGTCATACATTGACATGAATCAGCAATAGAGTTACACGTATTCCCCATCCCGATCCCCCCTCCCACTTCCCTCTCCTCCCGATTCCTCTGGGTCTTCCCAGTGCACCAGGCCCGAGCACTTGTCTCATGCATCCCACCTGGGCTGGTGATCTGTTTCACCATAGATAATATACATGCTGTTCTTTCGCAACATCCCACCCTCACCTTCTCCCACAGAGTTCAAAAGTCTGTTCTGTACTTCTGTGTCTCTTTTTCTGTTTTGCATAAAGGGTTGTCGTTACCATCTTTCTAAATTCCATATATATGTGTTAGTATACTGTAATGTTCTTTATCTTTCTGGCTTACTTCACTCTGTATAATGGGCTCCAGTTTCATCCATCTCATTCAAATGTGAAGGACTCTAGCGACACCCACATTTACTTGTTGGATCTTTGGTGATAAAGGAGAATCTTTGTCATCTGCAGGACCTTAGGTTCATTATTTTTTTTTTGTCACATGGAATGAAATGAATGACTCAGGTGTTCTCTTTTTCATCTGTTTAGAATGTATCCTGCGGTATAATCAATTTAGAATACCACAGGATATCTTGGAAGAATAATATATGTGTCATCATTTAATTGGCAGTGCTATTTCCTGTTTTGTTGATCTCTCTCACTGGCTGATTCCCGGATACCTCAGCAGTAAAGAATCCACCGTGCAATGCAGGAGACACGCGTTTGATCCCCGAGTCAGGAAGATTCCCTACGGGAGGAAATGGCAACCCATTGCCTGAAAAATCCCATGGTCAGAGGAGCCTGTTGGGCTATATAGCCCAAAGGGTTGCAGAGAGTCACATTGAGTGATTGAGCACACTCATTGACTGCACCAAAATAATTGTTTTCTATTCTGGTGGTCTGACCTGTTATTTTATTACAGTTATTTAGAAAGTCTTATACCCACCAATTAGAGAACAGTTCTGAGATACACCAAGAAACTTGATTGGAAGTCATTTTTACCGATTTGCCTTCTGATCTGCTTTTTGGAGTTAGAAGTGGAAGTATGGCTGCCCCAATAATGAGGAATTCATGGTAAATAGTGCCGCACACCCTCTCCAACTCTCCCTGCCTGTGTTAGACATTGGTAATTGGTTATGGCATTGTTGCTCAATGTGCCTCCTGTCAGGTCTCAGCACAGCACTTCAGGTCCCTACTACCAGTCAGATTTAGCACTTAAGATGCTAGGACTGGCCTTCCTTGTGTAATCCTTTCTTGTTCACTCTGCACAAAATACCACTTGTATATATATGCCTAGAGGCTTGTCTAAACACGGTTATATCCCAGCTTACGTTTTGCATGTTGTTTCTCCCTCCCCTGTGCTGTTCTTTGTGGTACCTACCAAACAAATTTCATAACCAGATAAAGGTGTCTCTGGCTTTCCTGGTGGCTCACTCGCTGAAGAATCTGCAGGCAGATCCCTCTATCTGCAATGGAATCCTCTATCTGCAATAGAGGAGACCAGATTTCTGTCCCTGGGTCAGGAAGTTCCCCCAGAGAAGGAAATAGATACCCACTCCAGTATTCT